>NC_066578.1:500100-602600 GCF_024679095.1 Eriocheir sinensis
CGACATTACATGGCTGCACACGACATTACATGAAAAGAAAACATATCACACCACATTATATTAAAATAAAAAATATCACACGACATTAAATGAAAAGAAAAAATATCACACGACATTATATGGAAATGAAACATATCACACGACATTATATGGAAATGAGACATATCACACGACATTATATGGAAATGAAAAATATCACACGACATTAAAAGGAAACAAAAAATATCACACGACATTATATTTAAATTAAACATATCACACGACATTACATGAAAAGTAAACATATCACACGACATTATATGGAAATGAAACATATCACACGACATTATATGGAAAAAAAAAAAACATATCACAAGACATTAAATGAAAAGAAAACATATCACACGACATTAAATGCAAAAGAAACATAACACACGAAATTATATGAAAGAAAACATATCACACGACATTACATGAAAAGAAAAACATATCACACGACATTATATGAAAAGAAACATATCACACGGCATTACATGAAAAGAAAACATATCACACGACATTACATGAAAATAAAACATATCACACGACATTACATGAAAAGAAAACATATCACACGACATTATATTGAAATGAAACATATCACACGACATTACATGAAAAGAAAACATATCACACGACATTATATGAAAAGAAAACATATCACACGACATTACATGAAAAGAAAACATATCACACGACATTATATGAAAAGAAAACATATCACACGACATTATATGAAAAGAAAACATATCACACGACATTACATGAAAAGAAAAAATATCACACGACATTATATGGAAATGAAACATTTCACACGACATTTAATGGAAAAGAAACATATCACACGACATTATATGAAAAGAAAACATATCACACGACATTACATGAAAAGAAAACATATCACACGACATTACATGAAAAGAAAACATATCACACGACATTATATGAAAAGAAAACATATCACACGACATTACATGAAAAGAAACATAGCACACGACATTACATGAAAAGAAACATATCACACGACATTATATGAAAAGAAAACATATCACACGACATTACATGGCAAGGAAACATATCACACGACATTACATGAAAAGAAAACATATCACACGACATTACATGAAAAAAAAAACATATCACACGACATTACATGAAAAGAAAACATATCACACGACATTACATGAAAAGAAAATATATCACACGACATTACATGAAAAGAAAACATATCACACGACATTACATGAAAAGAAAACATATCACACGACATTACATGAAAAGAAAACATATCACACGACATTACATGAAAAGAAAACATATCACACGACATTACATGAAAAGAAAACATATCACACGACATTACATGAAAAGAAACATATCACACGACATTACATGAAAAGAAAACATATCACACGACATTACATGAAAAGAAAACATATCACACGACATTATATGGAAATGAAACATATCACACGACATTATATGAAAAGAAAACATATCACACGACATTATATGAAAAGAAAACATATCACACGACATTATATGGAAATGAAACATATCACACGACATTATATGAAAAGAAAACATATCACACGACATTATATGAAAAGAAAACATATCACACGACATTATATGAAAAGAAAACATATCACACGACATTATATGAAAAGAAAACATATCACACGACATTATATGAAAAGAAAACATATCACACGACATTATATGAAAAGAAAACATATCACGACATTATATGAAAAGAAAACATATCACACGACATTATATGAAAAGAAAACATATCACACGACATTATATGAAAAGAAAACATATCACACGACATTATATGAAAGGAAAACATATCACACGACATTATATGAAAAGAAAACATATCACACGACATTATATGAAATGAAAACATATCACACGACATTATATGAAAAGAAAACATATCACACGACATTATATGAAAAGAAAACATATCACACGACATTACATGAAAAGAAAACATATCACACGACATTATATGAAAAGAAAACATATCACACGACATTATATGAAAAGAAAACATATCACACGACATTATATGAAAAGAAAACATATCACACGACATTATATGAAAAGAAAACATATCACACGACATTATATGAAAAGAAAACATATCACACGACATTATATGAAAAGAAAACATATCACACGACATTACATGAAAAGAAAACATATCACACGACATTATATGAAAAGAAAACATATCACACGACATTATATGAAAAGAAAACATATCACACGACATTACATGAAAAGAAAACATATCACACGACATTACATGAAAAGAAAACATATCACACGACATTACATGAAAAGAAAACATATCACACGACATTACATGAAAAGAAAACATATCACACGACATTATATGAAAAGAAACATAGCACACGACATTACATGAAAAGAAAACATATCACACGACATTACATGAAAAGAAAACATATCACACGACATTACATGAAAAGAAACATATCACACGACATTACATGAAAAGAAAACATATCACACGACATTACATGAAAAGAAAACATATCACACGACATTACATGAAAAGAAAACATATCACACGACATTACATGAAAAGAAAACATATCACACGACATTATATGAAAAGAAAACATATCACACGACATTACATGGCAAGGAAACATATCACACGACATTACATGAAAAGAAAACATATCACACGACATTACATGGCAAGGAAACATATCACACGACATTACATGAAAAGAAAACATATCACACGACATTACATGAAAAGAAAACATATCACACGACATTACATGAAAAGAAAACATATCACACGACATTACATGAAAAGAAAACATATCACACGACATTATATGAAAAGAAAACATATCACACGACATTACATGTAAATAAAACATATCACACGACATTACATGAAAAGAAAACATATCACACGACATTACATGAAAAGAAAACATATCACACGACATTACATGGAAATAAAACATATCACACGACATTACATGAAAAGAAAACATATCACACGACATTACATGAAAAGAAAACATATCACACGACATTACATGGAAATAAAACATATCACACGACATTACATGAAAAGAAAACATATCACACGACATTACATGGAAATAAAACATATCACACGACATTACATGAAAAGAAAACATATCACACGACATTACATGAAAAGAAAACATATCACACGACATTACATGAAAAGAAAACATATCACACGACATTACATGAAAAGAAAACATATCACACGACATTACATGAAAATAAAACATATCACACGACATTACATGAAAATAAAACATATCACACGACATTACATGAAAATAAAACATATCACACGACATTATATGGAAATGAAACATATCACACGACATTACATGAAAAGAAAACATATCACACGACATTACATGAAAAGAAAACATATCACACGACATTACATGAAAAGAAAACATATCACACGACATTACATGAAAATAAAACATATCACACGACATTACATGAAAAGAAAACATATCACACGACATTACATGAAAATAAAACATATCACACGACATTACATGAAAAGAAAACATATCACACGACATTACATGAAAAGAAACATATCACACGACATTACATGAAAATAAAACATATCACACGACATTACATGAAAATAAAACATATCACACGACATTACATGAAAAGAAAACATATCACACGACATTACATGAAAAGAAAACATATCACACGACATTACATGGCAAGGAAACATATCACACGACATTACAAGGCAAGGAAACATATCACACGACATTACATGGCAAGGAAACATATCACAACACATCATCTAAAAAGGAAACATATCAGTCGCAAATGAAACATATCAAACAGCATCCTTACAACGTAAAATCAACATCCGCGACGGAACGGACATCTCTAATACCGAAATACTGAGGCCACAGCGCTGCGTTATGAAGTGGAGGCGACCCCGTTACTGAGTGGACACGGCCGAAATATCAAGGCCAGCACGCAGGCTGTTCACGAGGTAGTGATCGATACAGATCATGTTTACGAGCGTCCCTTCCCACCTTAATGAAATGTTTCGCCGTCCTTGCCGCTGGAGTAGCTGGTGTGCAGCTTGGCGCTCCTCATGAGGTGGAGTTTCTGACTGCGCGGCAGCTTGAAGCCTCGCCGCTGGATGGCGGCGCCGAGGTGGTCACGAGTCAGCAGGGGAGTGGGACGCCGCACCACTCTTTCGTACTGGTACTCCTGCTTGGCCTTGCGACCCGGAGGCATGATCCTGCACTGCGGCCGGGCGGTGTTGATGCCGCGGTTCCCTTTGCACGTCACGTGGCCTAACTCCATCCTATTCAGGTCTCGAGAACCGCAACAGTATTCCTGCTGCAACTTCCTGGCCTCCGCCCTCACCACAAACTTCCCAGTGGTGGCTTTCTCTCCAGCGTCAGTCGTGAACAGTCGAATACTGCTCATGGCCTCATGCGGGTGAACCAAGACACACCTCGTGAAGGCGTTCTTGGTCCTCATCGTAAGTGCATGGTTGGGTTTCTTTCTGTCCTCAACAACCACTGCCGTGCTGGCCCACAGTGTGTGCAGCGGTGAGTCGCTATACACACCCATGCCCAACACACACATCTGGCCGTTCATCAACGTGCACTTGTACTTCTCGACGAGGCACTTTTCTATGCAGCCCGCCACCGCTGAGGCAAGCACCTCGGCCACAGGGACGTTGGCTGCCAAACAGTGACACTGGAAGAGGCGCATGAGGAGCCAGGCTGGCGTGCACACCCTCCGGGGAGCGTCATGGCAGTGACTGCGCAGGAAACCATACAGGAGAACCTGCGTCTGCAGCCTTAGCTGCTCCTGGTCTTCAGCGGCCCACGCGGACTGAACTGTGGGCTGTGCAAGGCACACCAATTTACCGCCTTCTTTGAGCCACGCATAATCTCCTCCCACTAGTCTGACAGTTTTTACTGTCTCTTTGTTATTTTCGTACAGCACAAAGCTGCCAGGTGCGGGGGGAGAAGACCTCCCACACATTCCTTGCCGATCGCTGGTAACCACAACGGGTCGGACCAGCGAATGTTTCTGACCGTGGCTTCTAATTTTCAGATCGCGCGCATCTTCCAAGGGTGAGCTGGGCGACAAAAGATCTCGCCCTGCTTTCTTAGCAGGTTTGAACCTTCCTGCCTTGGGCAGCACAACGGATTTCTCGACGAGTTTTATCGGTGTGCTGTCACTCTCCCTGCCGAGGAGCTCCCGCTCCTCCCGGTACCACGAGGCGATCAGGGATGCCGCTCGCCCCCCAGGCTGAGCAAGACGACCCCCGAGGCTCTTGGTTTCGGTGATTGGGTGGGCCATTCCTCTCTCTGGTATTTACACATAGGGCTCGATTCAACACATCACCTCGGATTCGAGTAAGCCGTTTTGGGGACCTTGGAGTTGACATTGCACCCCCCCGAGTCTAGAGCTGGTTGACCGCGCGGCCAGTGACGACACACACAGAATGATGGTGATGCCGCACAATGTGGAACGTCTCTCTCTCTCTCTCTCTCTCTCTCTCTCTCTCTCTCTCTCTCTCTCTCTCTCTCTCTCTCTCTCTCTCTCAATCATTGTGTTACTCAATTTATCATTGCCTAATCCACTCACTTTCTTGCCTTTTCTTGTGTGCTGCTGCGCTGCACACACACACACACACACACACACACACACACACACACACACACACACACACACACACACACACACACACACACACACACACACACACACACACTCTCTCTCTCTCTCTCTCTCTCTCTCTCTCTCTCTCTCTCTCTCTCTCTCTCTCTCTCTCTCTCTCTCTCTCTCTCTCTCTCTCTCTCTCTCTCTGTGCATCGCAACAAACCCGTAACCGTGATCCCGCAAGTACCACCACCTGTATTACCAAGCCTCTAGATAACTTAAAAATCCTTAGTTTCAATGCGCGTAGCCTAAGAAACAAATTTAATGAACTGAGATGTCTTGCTTTAACAGAAAATTTTGACATAATTGCTATAACCGAAACATTTATCGACACCACAAATATTGATTTAAGTTCCGAATACAACATAGATGGCTACAGACTCTTCAACAAAGATCGTGTAAACTGTAGAGGCGGTGGCGTCGCCCTTTATGTCAAAAGCTATTTGCAACCCACTGACAAAACACCGGGAAACAGTAACGTTGAACATTTGTGCGTGCGAGTAAACATTGCAAAAGTCAATTTAAATATATCTGTCACCTACAGACCTCCGGGGCAATCACTCGATGACGACCTTGAAATGTACAGCGTCTTAAGGCAGTCACTTAATAACAGCGACTCACTGATATTAGGAGACTTTAACCTCCCCCATATCGACTGGGCGACACTGTCAGGTACAGAAGGCGAGTCACATAGAATGATCGAATTTCTAGAAGAAAATTATCTAAGCCAAATGGTTTCTGAGCCAACTCGACAAAATAATATACTCGACCTTGTTATAACGACCCAAGATAACCTTGTCAGTAGTGTCACGGTAGGAGAACACCTCGGTTCTTGCGATCATAAATTAGTGCGCGTCGACATTAAAGCTCAATCATCAGTGACTGAAAATAAAGTAAAGGTGCCCAATTTCAAAAGAGCTAACTTCGTAGAAATCCGACAAAAACTAACAGAAATACAACTATCAGATGACGGCAACGTAGAGGAAGCCTGGCTAAGCCTTAAAAATCAATTACTCACTCAGCAGAACACATTCGTCCCCTTGTGCGAGAAGCGAATTAACACTAATAAAAGCCCACCGTGGTTTAATAGCGAAATTAAACAATCAGTCAATGAGAGAAAATTGTTTTACAGGTTAAAGAAAGAACAAAGCACGCCCGAGAACATTAGACTCTATAATGATGCCAGGCGACGAGTAAAAAGACTAGTAGGTCAGGCAAAGCGTAGATATGAAGAAAATATTGCAGCCAACTGTAAAAATAACCCGAAATCTTTCTTCAGTTACATAAACAACAGAAAGGCGATCAAGAGTGGTATTGGACCTTTAACAAACAGCGACGATGCACTAGTGACTGACAGCCAACACATTGCAAACCTCTTAAACAATTACTTTTCCTCGGTGTTTAATACTAACAGTCTTCCTCTCGCTACCACCAACACCAGTACTATTGTAAATCTCGAGCATGCATTGCCTAATTTTGAAATAACAACCGATGAAGTCCTTAAAGCTCTCCATTCACTTAAAACAAATAAAAGTCCTGGACCTGACAAAGTATATCCAACTCTGCTGAAAGAAACGAAGAGCGAAATACTCTCCTCCCTCACAACCGTATTCAATATGTCCTTGCGACAAGGCATCGTCCCTTCAGATTGGAAAAAGGCTAACGTGACACCGATTTTCAAGAAAGGAGACAAAAAAGTACCAGGTAATTGCAGGCCCATTAGTCTAACTTCGGTTGTAGGTAAGCTACTTGAGGGCATAATTAGAGACAAAATTGTGAGTTACCTTGAAAACCACTCATTGATTGGGGACTCACAACATGGCTTCCGAAACAAAAGATCCTGCCTATCAAACCTATTAACCTTTCATAACGACCTCTTCACTGTTTATGACGTAACCAAAACACTGGACGTAGTCTATCTTGATTTCCAGAAAGCGTTTGATAAAGTCCCGCATCATAAATTACTTTACAAATTAAAGCAAATAGGTATTGACGGTCAAGTAAACCAATGGATTGCGAATTGGTTGAGCAACAGACAACAAAGAGTAGTGATTGACGGATTTAACTCAGAGTGGGCGCCTGTCACTAGTGGCGTCCCTCAGGGCTCGGTCCTTGGCCCAGTGCTCTTCATTATTTACATCAACGACGTGGATGCTGGACTCAATAACCGCATTAGTAAATTTGCAGACGACACAAAGATTGGTAACTCAGTTCTCACTGACGAAGACAGGCAAAGCCTCCAAGAGGATTTGCACAAAATTTCAGCTTGGTCGGATAGATGGGAGATGCCCTTTAACGTAGACAAGTGCCAGGTCCTTCAAGTTGGAACGAGGAATAAGAAGTTCGATTACGAAATGCGCGGCGTTAAACTCAAAAGCGTTCAATGCGTCAAAGACTTGGGGGTCAAAATCGCGTCAAACCTCAAATTCTCACAGCAATGCATCGATGCAGCAAATAAAGCGAACAGAATGTTGGGCTTCATTAAAAGAAACTTTGTATTCAAGAATAAAGATGTAATACTCCCGCTCTACAACAGTTTAGTCAGACCCCACTTGGAATATGCGATACAGTTTTGGTCCCCCCACCATGCAAAGGATATTGCTAAATTAGAAGGTGTTCAGCGTCGGGCAACGAAAATGATCCCTTCCTTGCGCAACAAATCCTACGAAGAAAGGCTTTCTACCCTTAACATGTTCTCTCTTGAGAAACGTCGCCTCCGAGGAAAATTGATCGAATGTTTTAAAATACTTAATGGTTTCACGAATGTAGACAGATCAACATTGTTTATGATCGATGACAGTCTGCGCACGAGGAACAATGGCGTAAAACTCAGATGTAGACAAGTAAATTCAGACTGCACAAAATTTTTCTTCACCAACGTTGTAGTGCGAGAATGGAATAAGCTTCCACCATCAGTGGTCCAGTGTAACACGATTGACTCCTTCAAAAACAAGCTCGACCGTCACTTCCTTCAACTTAATATCAACTAGAGTAGAAATGCAAACGTTTTGGAGTCTTCTGATTAATGTAAAATCAATTAGGTTTAAGGACAGACCACCAAGTCTGGACCATGGGGTCTGTGTGGTCTGATTTTCTATGTAAATCTATGTAAATCTCTCTCTCTCTCTCTCACACACACACACACACACACACACACACACACAGAAAGACACACACACACACACACACACACACACACACACACACACACACACACACACACACACACACACACACACACACACACACACACACACACACACACACACACACACACACACACACACACACACACACACATCCTTGGATAATTGTGAACAAGAAGGACTCATGACGCTGCTGCTGCCCCCCACGTTCCTGCCCCCACCTCCTCCTCCTCTTCGTTCTCGCTTTGGTCTCAGAGAGGAAGGAGGAGGAGGAGAAGGGGAAGGGAAACTCGTCAGGTTGAAAGGAGAAATGGAGGGTTTAGTGCCATAATAAGTGCAGTGAAAGGGTTTTGGGTAGATCAGGATGAGGATGTGGATATGAGAGGGGTAAGGAATACAGGACGAGGAGAAGGAGGAGGAGGAGGAGGAAGAGGGGAGAGGGAGGAAAGCCCGGTAGGATCAGCTGGAGATAGGAAAGGTTAGGTTGTCTTAAAGGGCAGAGGGGAAGGATGACGTGAGGACACTAAGGGAATAGGAAGGATGAGGGGAGAGGGAATGGATGAAGATACGAAGAAGAGGAAGAGAAACTGCAAAGGAAGGAGGATGAATAGGAGCAGAGAGGAAAGGTAAACGTAAGGATAAAAGGAAGATAAGTAAAATGAAGAGAAGAAGAGGAGGAAAAGGAGGAGGAGGAAGAGGAGGAAGAAGAGGAGGAGGAGGAGGAGGCAAGGCAGCAAGTTTACCTTAATTACGGAGATGACTTAATGAGCGAGATGAGTTGCCGAGGTGAGACAAACTAGCAGGTGAGTGTTAATTAAGAGAGAGAGAGAGAGAGAGAGAGAGAGAGAGAGAGAGAGAGAGAGAGAGAGAGAGAGAGAGAGAGAGAGAGAGAGAGAGAGAGAGAGAGAGAGAGAGAGAGAGAGAGAGAGAGAGAGAGAGAGAGAGAGAGAGAGAGAGAGAGAGAGAGAGAGAGAGAGAGAGAGAGAGAGAGATTCAGATTCAGATTCAGATTCAGATTCAGAAGTTTATTCCATTTTCCAATGGTTATTCTTCACATTTATACAATAAAGCACATGAGTATATAAGTACATAGTAGCTACATCCTGTCCTGCCTTTATCTACGGCAAGGGGTCTAATTTTAGAATAGATGTGCAATAAAAATATTAAAATTAAAAGAGAAATAAAATATATTAAAATACATTAATAAAAGACTAAAAAAGACTACATATTGAACTGGTCACTAAAAAGATATTGGTGCAATTGCTTCTTAAAAGATGGTAAAGATTGTTCATTCCTAATCGCGAGAGGGAGGCTGTTCCAGAGTGTTGGTGCAGCCACAAGCATGGATCTTGCCCCTGTATTGGTGCATGCTTTGGGGACGTGCAGCTGATGCTGCTGTCTGGTAGGAACAGTGCTCATGTCACTCACATATGGCAAATAAAACAAATAGCTCGGTACAGTCGGCTATAGAGAGTAGTGTCACACTGTCCAGTAAGTTTCGTTCAGAAAGCGACATCTGGCAACCCCTCCACGCGACATGAAAATTATTATATCCTATCGAAATCGTACTGTTGTGGTGATCGGTGGTCACAGGTGCACTCTCCATAATTTTAAGATAGATATTTATCAAAGGTGCCCGTCGCTAACGCTTGATAAATATTTTTTCTTTAGGCTTTGTCGCTACATTTTGACACGAGCTTTTAGTTTCGGTCAAATTTAGTCAAGAGCAATTCTAAGTTGTTTATCAAACTATGATACATTTAAAAATATACTGCACTTATTAAGGGAGATTGTTATGCCTTTTAACTTAAAAAATAAATCCCTAACAGCCGAGATCTTGTTCTTTATTAAAAAAAATTATACGTAATAATAGGCTATAAACGTTCACATGATGGCGTCGTCGACCGCGGGCTTTTCCGCGCTCGCACTCAACACACACACACACACACACACACACGTATTTATACTTAGATATTACGTAATCTTCACGGATAAATAATTTTAGATTTTTGATGATCTGAATTGTCTTTGAGGCTTTATAGTGACGGGAATTAAGGCTGCGAGTTAAACAGACCCTCAAGCCTATTTGCTGTTTGATGGTAAGGAGCATTAGTTACTGCCTGCCTCTGTGAAGGACAGCATTGCACACGGTATTTTCAAAGTTTAATAAGAAAAAGTGTTTCAGACTGTTCGTGATGTTTTACCTCGTCGTTATCATCATCATCATGTAGAAGACATTCATTATCGCATTTCTAAATTGAATTCATGTAATCTGGTATATTTCTAACTACATTATATTATATTATAATATAATATTATACAATATTATAATTATACGGTCACACACACACGGTACACACTGATACGCGTCACTAACATCGCCAGTGAATGCGTCACCGTGGTATAGTTGCCAGATACCGCCACCAGGCTAAACATTCTGAAAACCGCGACACTACTCTCCATCGTCGACTGTACGTTTCCCTTTATGATGTTATAGGTCATTACGCCTAGTTCGTACTCGTATTTTTTGTTTACCTTCAGCCAACCGAGTTCCTTTGAGAATGGCGTCACATGGTCACGTCTGGCGCCGCCACCCAGTGCAACCTTTGCAGCATAGTTTTGCAATTTTTGAATTTGTTGCATGTGTGTTTTATTAGCGGTGCCCCATATTTTTATTCCATAATTAATTATGCTTAATACAAGCGATTGTACAGCTGTAATTCTTGCCTTTTTGCTAAAGTTCTCTTTTATACGATTTATGTACATAATGGTACTAAAAATCTTACTACTTATTTTGTTTATGTGCGCATCAAAAGTCAAGTGAGCGTCAAAATATACACCCAAGTTCTTGAGGGAGGTGCTGGGGATGATGTTACTATCATTAACCTGTAGGTGGATGTTTTGTGGGATCTGGGATGTCATTCCCCGACTTCCAATAAACATGCACTGGGTTTTCTTTGTGTTTAACATTAAGCCATTTAATTGGAAATATCTTTTCGATTTTAATAAAGTTTCCTCTCCTCTGCGAATTAGGTCTTGAATTCTGTCTATGTTTCCCGTGTGTATGAACTGTGTGTCATCCGCGTACTGGATGACGAGGCAATCGGAGACGTCATTTACGTACATTAAAAATAAGATAGGCCCGAGCACTTATCCTTGAGGAACTCCATAGGAGACGTCTAATTTATCTGAAATATGTTTGTTGATACGGACAGACTGAGTTCTGTCACGAAGGTAATCACTAAACCAAAATGTATCTATTCTCAGCTCCTTTAGCTTGTTCAGTAATATTTGATGATTGACACCGTCAAATGCTTTTGACAAATCGCACAAAGTAACTAAGGATATGTTACCTTTATCAATGTTCTTATAAAGTTTATTGGATAGTGTTAGTAGAGCGCTTTCACTAGACAGTGCAGCTCTAAAGCCGTGTTGTGTGTTATTAAGGAGATGGTTTCCTTCAAGATGTTGGATTAGCTGACCTGTTACAACTTTCTCCAGGATTTTAGAGACAATGGGCAGAAGTGATATTGGTCTATAGTCTTTTGGGTCGCTTGTATCTCCGCCTTTAAAAATAGGGACGGCTACTGAGTGTTTCCATGGTAACGGGAATGTTCCAGTTGTTATTGAGGTATTTATAATGCATGTTAAGTACGTTATTATAACTGGCAAAGATTCTTTTAAGAAGAGCGTTGGAATGCCATCTGAGCCAAGTGCGGAAGAGTTTTTAAGTTGTTTCAGTACTAGTATAATAGTCTGGGAGTCAGGTGGTTGAGGTCTTAACATATCACATGTTGGGTTTATGGTGTCACATGCATTGAGTTGTGATTCATTGTCATGATTTAATACGTTTTGGTGTGATTTATCAAAAGTTTCTTTCCCAACATTTGCAAAATATCTATTAAATCTATTAATTTCATCACTGATTGTTTTTTCGTCTTCTAAGAGTAGTGGACAGGTTGTGTTTTTGTTACTTGGTACGAGTTGTTTCAACGTGTTCCACATATATATATATATATATATATATATATATATATATATATATATATATATATATATATATATATATATATATATATATATATATATATATATAGAGAGAGAGAGAGAGAGAGAGAGAGAGAGAAACTCATGATAACATAACACTAAAAATAATATTCGGTAACTCTCTCTCTCTCTCTCTCTCTCTCTATATACAGTGTGTGTGTGTGTGTGAGTGTGTGTGTGTGTGTGTGTGTGTGTGTGTTCATTCCTTATGAATTTTTCTAAGCATACACACACACACACACACACACACACACACACACACACACACAGGGCCGGATTTAGAGTTTTGGGGGTCCTGGGCACAGCATGTTGTGGGGGCCCAGTTTTCAGTCTGTTAAATGTATTGGGGGGTGGGCAGTGAGCGAAATTTAAGCGATTTGGTTCAGTTGAGAGGGCTAGGGGGCGTTGTATTGGAATATTGTGAAATAATATAATAATACGTTGTATTTATATAATTCATAGCGCACACAGAGCCAGTAGAATAAATTAATTAACCCTAAAAACTAGAGGCTACTGTCAAGTGATCATGTCACCCTACCCCACCCAGTACAAATGACTAAGATCGAGGAAAACACATAAGTTTTGTGTTTCGTTTGTGAGGATTTCACAGGCGAGAAGTGGATTGGATGCTCTTTGTGTCCTGAATGGTGTCATGTGGAGTGTGCTCATTTGTCTGGAATTAAGCAATATACATAAAATTAACTGCATTTGCACCCCATGCCTTCATAACGCATCTCTGGCTACCAGCATTGTGGTAAAAATGGATGAATTCAACCAAGAATTATCTAAAGATATATCTAGTGTTAGGGATCGATGAGGTTGAAGCAAGGGCTGAGAAGGTGCAGGAGGAGCTGGGATCAGTTGCTGACGCGGTTCGTGCAGACAAGGCAAATCTTAGTTGGGCTGAGGTGGCGAAGAGAGACAGGGAAGTCAGGAAGAATCTCTTGTTGTGGAAGCTTCTAACCAGGAAAAGAAGGCAACAGATATGAAGGATGAAGTCTCCCAGGCATTGAATGGCATTCACATAACTGATTCAAGATTCACAAATGGAGGTAATATTGTCATGAACTCTGACAATGAGAACACAAGGGATGAGGCTGCTCAACAATTGGTGTCTTAGTACCAAGAGTGTTGGAAAGATGAAACCAGAGATAATGATATGCAATGTTGAAAATGAGGAGTCCAAGGAAAAAATAAAGGAGTCCATCTTAGACCGCAATGAGTTCTTACACACAATTGAGGGTGTTGAGAATAAGATTGAGCTGTTTTTTAGTAAGCCTGCAGCTGGCGGCACAATGCACTACATTCTGAGGTGTGATCCAACTGTGAGAGAGCTGACTCACAAGAATCATGACAAGTTGAAATTAGAATGGAGAATATAAACAGGGAGAGACAGATTCCGTGCAATTAGATGCTATCATTGTCAGAGATACGGCCATTTTGAGGTCAACTGTACTGTTAAGAGCAATGGAAACGCCCGAAAATGTTTCAAATGCACTGACGATCACAAATCGAAGGATTGCGTTGAAGGATTGTGTGAGGTACAAGAAGCCTGAAATCAACCACTCAGTGAATGACCAGTGTTGTGTAGTACTTCACACCGAAATTGAGAGATTTCGTAACATTACCGATCATGGCTATTAATTAGTGTTTGTACTCAAAGACAAATTGTGTGTTAAATGTTCAGTGTGTTGGAAATAATTTACTGTGAACCCAATAACGGCCAAGTGACTTTGATGATGCCAAGTTTTATCAAAAGGACATCAGTAAGCTATTCATGAAAGCAATCACGACTCACTCACTCACTACGACGTTCTGAATAAGTGCATCGGGGATTGTTATCGAGGCTAACATCGTAATTGTTGACGGCCCTCGCAGAGCCATGCACCAGCATGGCTCTGAAACATCATCAACGGTAAACGGTAAACGGAGAAGAGAGAAGAGAGATTGAAATAATGGGAAAAAGATAAAAACATCGAATAAGTCAAAATGAGAAAAAAAATTAAAGAAAGAAAGGATGAAAGAATCTAAGGAAAATAAAAAGGAGGAAAGATACAAATTAAGAAAGGGAGGGAAGAAGGAAGGAAGGAAGGAGAATAAGATAGTTAATGGGAGAAATAATTGAAGGAAGGATATTTAGAAAGGAGGACATGGGAATATGAATAACGTTCCAAGGAATGATGCAGAAAGAGAGGGAGAACAGGTCACGACTATTTCATGAGCTAGTCTATGAGAGATGAATAACTGTGAGGTAAAGACAGCAAGGCGAGGAAAACAGGGATTTGTATATCATGAGGTAGAGAGAGAAATGAGGAACAGCTGAGAGAATTAAAAGCTTATAAGAAGAGGAGGTGGTGGTGGAGGAGGACGAGGAGGAGGAGGAGAAAAAATATTTACAAAAAATATGGGGAAGAGAAAGAAAAGGAAGGGAAGGGAAGGAAGGAAGAGGAAGGGAAACGATGGAGGGAAAAGGAAGGAAAGGAAGGGAAAGAAAAGGAAAGGAAGGAAGAAGAAGGAAAGGGAGAAGAAAATAAGAAATATATATGTAAAATAAAGATGATAGGGAAGAGAAGGAAGCGGAAGGAGGAAGGGAAAGATAATAAGAGGAGGGAGAGAGAAGGAAAAGGAAGGGAGATAAGTATGAAAGGAGGAAGGACAAAAGGAAGGAAAGGAGGAAGAAAGAAAGGAGGAAGGAAGGGATAATAATAATAATAATAATAATAATAATAATAATAATAATAATAATGATAATAATAATAATAATAATAATAATAATAATAATAATAATAATAATAATAATAATAATAATAATAATAATAATAATAATAATAATAATAATAATAATAATAATAATAATAATAATAATAATAATAATAATAATAATAATAATAATAATAATTAATAATAATAATAATAATAATAATAATAATAATAATAATAATAATAATAATAATAATAATAATAATAATAATAATAATAATAATAATAATAATAATAATAATAATAATAATAATAACAATAATAATAAGAATAATAATAATAATAATAATAATAATAATAATAATAATAATAATAATAATAATAATAATAATAATAATAATAATAATAATAATAATAATAATAATAATAATAATAATAATAATAATAATAATAATAATAATAATAATAATAATAATAAAAATAATAATAATAATAATAATAATAATAATAATAATAATAATAATAATAATAATAATAATAATAATAATAATAATAATAATAATAATAATAATAATAATAATAATAATAATAATAATAATAATAATAAAAATAATAATAATAATAATAATAATAATAATAATAATAATAATAATAATAATAATATAATAATAATAATAATAATAATAATAATAATAATAATAATAATAATAATAATAATAATAATAATAATAATAATAATAATAATAATAATAATAATAATAATAATAATAATAATAATAATAATAATAATAATAATAATAATAATAATAATAATAATAATAATAATAATAATAATAATAATAATAATAATAATAATAATAATAATAATAATAATAATAATAATAATAATAATAATAATAATAATAATAATAATAATAATAATAATAATAATAATAATAATAATAATAATAATAATAATAATAATAATAATAATAATAATAATAATAATAATAATAATAATAATAATAATAATAATAATAATAATAATAATAATAATAATAATAATAATAATAATAATAATAATAATAATAATAATAATAATAATAATAATAATAATAATAATAATAATAATAATAATAATAATAATAATAATAATAATAATAATAATAATAATAATAATAATAATAATAATAATAATAATAATAATAATAATAATAATAATAATAATAATAATAATAATAATAATAATAATAATAATAATAATAATAATAATAATAATAATAATAATAATAATAATAATAATAATAATAATAATAATAATAATAATAATAATAATAATAATAATAATAATAATAATAATAATAATAATAATAATAATAATAATAATAAATATTCACACTTTTCATTGACCTTCCCTTTGGTGAAAGGGAAGGGAAGGAAAGGGAAGGATAGGAAAGGAAAGGAAGGGAAGGGAAGCGAAGGAAAAGGAAAGGAAGGAAATGAAATGAAAGGAAAGGAAAGGAAAAGAAAGGAAAGGGAAGGGAAGGGAAGGGAAGGATAGGAAAGGAAAGGAAGGGAAGGGAAGCGATGGAAAAGGATAGGAAGGAAATTAAATGAAAGGAAGGGAAAGGAAAGGAAAAGGAAGGGAAGGGAAGCGAAGGGAAAGAAAAGGAAGGAAATGAAAGGAAAGGAAAGTAAAAGAAAGGAAAGGGTAGGGAAGGGAAGGGAAGGGAAGGGAAGGAAAGGAAAGGAAAGGAAAGGAAAGGAAAAGAAAGGAAAGGAAAGGAAACGAAAGGGAAGGGAAGAGAAGGAAAGGAAAGGAAAGGAAAAGAAAGGAGAGGGAAGGGAAGGGAAGGGAAGGAAAGGAAAGGAAAGGAAAAGAAAGGAAAGGAAAGGGAAGGGAAGGGAAGGAAAGGAAAGGAAAGGAAAAGAAAGGAAAGGGAAGGAAAGGGAAGGAAAGGAAAGGAAAGGAAAGAAAAGGAAAGAAAATTAAAAGAAATTACTTAAAAGGGAAGGGGAACGAAGAAGGGGGAGAGGGTTCAGAGGAGGAAGATAAGCGATATAATAAAATTAAATGAGGCCAATAATGAAGGAGGAGGAGGAGGAGGAGGAGGAGGAGAGGAAACATGGAAACATGTATATGCAGGCAACATAAAGCCTATTGGCTCTTATGAGGTTGCCCGCTCTGGTGATTTAATCTGCAAAACAGCCACTTGAACTTGAAGAGCAGGTGAAAGCACCTCGATATTATGGAGCAGGTGAAAGCACCTCGATATTATGGAGCAGATGAAAGCACCTCGATATTGAGGAGCAGGTGAAAGCACCTCGATATTAAGGAGCAGGTGAAAGCACCTCGATATTATGGAGCAGGTGAAAGCACCTCGATATTATGGAGCAGGTGAAAGCACCTCGATATTGAGGAGCAGGTGAAAGCACCTCGATATTGAGGAGCAGATGAAAGCACCTCGATATTGAGGAGCAGGTGAAAGCACCTCGATATTAAGGAGCAGGTGAAAGCACCTCGATATTATGGAGCAGGTGAAAGCACCTCGATATTATGGAGCAGGTGAAAGCACCTCGATATTGAGGAGCAGGTAAAAGCACCTCGATATTGAGGAACAGATGAAAGCACCTCGATATTGAGGAGCAGATGAAAGCACCTCGATATTATGGAGCAGGTGAAAGCACCTCGATATTGAGGAGCAGGTGAAAGCACCTCGATATTGAGGAGCAGGTGAAAGCACCTCGATATTGAGGAGCAGATGAAAGCACCTCGATATTGAGGAGCAGGTGAAAGCACCTCGATATTGAGGAGCAGGTGAAAGCACCTCGATATTGAGGAGCAGGTGAAAGCACCTCGATATTGAGGAGAAGATGAAAGCACCTCGATATTAAGGAGCAGATGAAAGCACCTCGATATTGAGGAGCAGGTGAAAGCACCTCGATATTGAGGAGAAGATGAAAGCACCTCGATATTGAGGAGCAGGTGAAAGCACCTCGATATTGAGGAGCAGGTGAAAGCACCTCGATATTATGGAGAAGATGAAAGCACCTCGATATTAAGGAGAAGATGAAAGCACCTCGATATTGAGGAGCAGGTGAAAGCACCTCGATATTATGGAGCAGATGAAAGCACCTCGATATTGAGGAGCAGGTGAAAGCACCTCGATATTGAGGAGCAGATGAAAGCACCTCGATATTGAGGAGCAGGTGAAAGCACCTCGATATTATGGAGCAGATGAAAGCACCACGATATTGAGGAGCAGGTTAAAGCACCTCGATATTGAGGAGCAGATGAAAGCACCTCGATATTGAGGAGCAGGTGAAAGCACCTCGATATTGAGGAGCAGATGAAAGCACCTCGATATTGAGGAGCAGATGAAAGCACCTCGATATTGAAGAGCAGATGAAAGCACCTCGATATTGAGGAGCAGGTGAAAGCACCTCGATATTGAGGAGCAGATGAAAGCACCTCGATATTGAGGAGCAGATTAAAGCACCTCGATATTGAGGAGCAGATGAAAGCACCTCGATATTGAGGAGCAGGTGAAAGCACCTCGATATTGAGGAGCAGATGAAAGCACCTCGATATTGAGGAGCAGGTGAAAGCACCTCGATATTGAGGAGCAGATGAAAGCACCTCGATATTGAGGAGCAGATGAAAGCACCTCGATATTGAGGAGCAGATGAAAGCATCGTTATTGAGGAGCAGATTAAAGCACCTTGATATTGAGGAGCAGATGAAAGCACCTCGATATTGAGGAGCAGATGAAAGCACCTCGTATTCAGTTTTTTCCCGACGCAGCGAAATGACGGTCGATTCTATATATGAAGGAGTTGACGGTATTCGAATTTACTACTTCTGAGGGAAGATTGTTCCAGTGGGGGATGACTCGGTTCGAAAAGAAACTCCTTCCAATGTCTATTACATCGACTCGAATGAATGGGAAACCGTTATTTCTAGTTCTTGAGTTGGTTTGCAGTTCAAAGAATTTGGAGTAGTCGACGTTATTGAACTTTTCAGGTACTTGAAGACTTGAATCATATTCCCTCGTAGACGTCTTTTCTCCAGTGTAAAGAGATTGAGTCGCTTGAGTCGTTCCTCGTACGGTTAGGCCCTTAAGGTTGGAATCATCTTCGTGGCGCGTCGTTGAATCCTTTCCTCGTTATGAACCTGAGCATAGTGTTGGCTTTGTTATATGATTTTCTTTTTACAGTGATTCGCGTGTTTCAGGTCATTCCTGATAGTGACTCCAAGATCCTTTTCCTCCTGCATCGCCTGCAGAGGTTTCCCATTCAAAATGTATTTGTAGTTATTATTTCTGGACCCAATGTGCATGACTTTGCATTTGTCAACATTGAAGGACATTTGCCATTTTTCCGACCATTCGATAATTTAAATGAGGTCTTTCTGAATGATTTCGCAGTCGGTGTTTGTAAGGGCCTTTCCACCCACCTTGGTGTCATCAGCAAATCTCGATATTGTGGATTTCAGTCTTGATTCGAGGTCATTGATATATATATATATATATATATATATATATATATATATATATATATATATATATATATATATATATATATATATATATATATATATATATATATATATATATATATATATATATATATATATATATATATATATATATATATATATATATATATATTTTTTTTTTTTTACGTTGTTGCCTATTGCGCCGGTAGGCATCTTCCCGGTGAGGCCTGATGGTCGGCCCAAGGCTTCTTCCAGGTGGGGCCTGATGGTCGGCCCAGCCCGTTCTGGCGCAGGCGAGTGTTTATAGTGGCGCCATCTTGCATTGGCTCATGCTGCCCCCCCGGAACTCGTTCTTGATTCTCTTGGACGGCTTCCTCTAGAGTCCGGGTTGATGGGTGGTCTTCAGGACAGCATGTGGGTAGTTTTAAGCCACTCGGCGGTGACTGAAAAATCCGAGTGGTAGCGTGGGGATTCGAACCCGCGTCGTCCATCACGCGGCGAATGTGGGCCCAGTACGCTACCACCTACGCCACCGCATATATATATATATATATATATATATATATATATATATATATATATATATATACATATATATATATATATATATATATATATATATATATATATATATATATATATATATATATATATATATATATATATATATATATATATATATATATATATATATATATATGGCTGGAGTAGGTAGGAAGACACCTACCGAACGGGCGCAAGCCACTCCCGGTGAGGTATATATGGGAGGTGAGAAGGGAGCTGAAGCCCTCCAAAGACCCTTCCCATGTCCTCACTAACCGTTTCCCTATTGTCTCACCAACACCAGAGAGTAGTTCAGCATGCTCTCTAAAGACAGATCCTCTCTTTATCCACACCACACTACATTCACACAACATATACACCTTTTCCCAAAATTAAAATTTCAAAATGGCGCACATACACCAAGCCTCTGAGTCCCCGCCTGGGGGGGGGGACCACAAATTCCCCCAGGGAGAACTCCCCTTCTGGCTGCCGACCCGAGAGGTGTCTTGATAACTCCTCGAACCTCTTTCCTCTCAATTTCTGCAGCATTCGCGGTCTTCGCTCTAATTTTCATTCTGTGGAACATCATCTCTCCTCCTCTAAACCTCACCTTCTCTTCCTTACCGAAACACAGGTTTCTGAGGCTACTGACAGCAATCTCTACTCTGTTCCCTTCTACTATCTCTATCCTAAATTTCAATCCAAAGCTGGATGTTGCGCCTACGTGCGCAACGACATAACTTGCTCTCGTGCCCACGACCTTGACTCTTCTGAATTTTCCACCATCTGGCTAAGACTTCATTGTCATTCTATTACTAAATACATCTGTGCTGTTTATCTCTCACCTAACTCTACCAACTATGTAAAATTCTTTGACTATTTGAATTCTAAAGTGGAGCACATCTTGACCCACTCTCCCTTCGCTGAAATCTCCATCCTAGGAGATTTCAATGTTCACCACCAGCTTTGGCTTTCATCCTCTTTCACTGACCATCCTGGTGAACAAGCCTACAACTTTGCTATCCTCAACGACCTAGAGCAGCTGGTCCAGCACCCTACACGTATTCCCGACCGTCTTGGAGACCGGCCCAACATTCTAGACCTCTTCCTTACCTCAAACCCTTCTGCTTATTCTGTCAAACTGTTCTCTCCGTTGGGCTCCTCCGATCACAATCTTATTTCTGCATCCTGTCCTATGGCTCCTGTACACCCTCTGGACCCACCGAAGAGGCGATGCTTCTGGCATTTTGCTTCAGCTCGGTGGGACGACCTGAGGATGTACTTTTCCGATTTCCCGTGGAATGATTATTGCTTCCAGGATAGAGACCCCTCTGTGTGTGCTCAGCGCATCACAGAGGTGATTGTCTCTGGAATGGAGGCATACATTCCTCGTTCTTTCTCTACTCCTCACGCTAAAAAGCCTTGGTTTAATCACGCTTGTTCTCGTGCTGTCAATGATAGAGAGGTAGCTCACAAAAGGTACTAGAGCCTCGAGGCTGGGCGTTCTATACCGTCTCCGCCAGTTCTTCTCCCCTGCACAGTTGCTGTCCATATACAGGGGCCTTGTCCGCCCTCGTATGTAGTATGCATCTCATGTGTGGGAGGGCTCCACTCACACAGCTCTTCTGGACAGAGTGGAGGCTAAGGCTCTTCGTCTCATCAGCTCTCCTCCTCATACTGATAGTCTTCTACCTCTTAAATTCCGCCGCAATGTTGCCTCTCTTTCTATCTTCTATCGGTATCTCCACGCTGACTGCTCTTCTGAACTTGGTAACTGCATGCCTCCCCCCCTCCCGCGGCCCCGCTGCACTCGACTTTCTACTCATGGTCATCCCTATACTGTCCAAACCCCTTATGCAAGAGTTAACCAGCATCTTCACTCTTTCATCCCTCACGCTGGTAAACTCTGGAACAATCTTCCTTCATCTGTATTTCCTCCTAACTACGACTTGAACTCTTTCAAGAGGAGGGTATCAGGACACCTCTCCTCCCGTATTTGATCTTCCTTTTGGCCACCTCTTTTGTTTCTTTTTTAGGAGCAGCGAGTAGCGGGCTTTTTTTTATTATTGTTTTCTTTTTTTGTGTGCCCTTGAGCTGCCTCCTTTGTTGTAAAAAAAAAAAATATATATATATATATATATATATATATATATATATATATATATATATATATATATATATATATATATATATATATATATATATATATATATATATATATATATATACGTGGATGTATTAAGGGTGGAGAGGCCCGCAGCCCCGAGCGCGCTGTACTGGTGAGTGAAGGCAGTTTTCGTGGCCTCAGCTGTCAAATCGGCCGCCATATTGTTCAAGCCGTGAGGTACGAATACGAGGGTGTAGCGCGCCTAACATGGAGGGCGCTTGCCCTTAGAGTACCGCATCCATGGAGCACCGTAATGTTTCTTATTTTATCTTCTTACTGTTTTCCAGCACTTTAACATGCAGGCGGATGAAATTAAAATAATTTCGTAGTTTATTAGTGTAAATATACTGTAACAGGTAAGAAAGTACTGTACATGATTATCCAAGAAGCGCGGTAATGTATTCATGATAACAAAGAAATGCGGTGAGGACAATTCATCACCAAGATGTGCGGTCTCCTTTACAAATACAAGTTATAAAATTGTAATCGGCAAGCATGTACTGCCAGTCTGCGTGGTCTGGCCGGCCGCTCATGGAGGTACATCCATTTGGCCACTCCTCTCCGACAGTTTAGTGGCTTCAAACCGCGAGACTCCATGCCCCCCCCTGTATATATATATATATATATATATATATATATATATATATATATATATATATATATATATATATATATATATATATATATATATATATATATATATATATATATATATATATGATAAAGAAAATGGGTCCCAGCACTGACCCTTGAGGCACTCCACTAGTGAATGGAAGCCAATCGGAGTAGTTGAGTAGTGCTCGTTGTTTTATGCTGGTGGGCCAATCTCTTATCCACGCGATAAGATTGGCTCCAATGCCCGCCGAGTGCAGTTTCTTAAGATGTCGCTCGTGCGGTACCTTGTCGAAGGCTTTCTGAAAGTCCAGGTATATAACATCACTGGGGATGTGGGCATCCCAGTTCTTATATAAACCTTGGAAGAAGTCTAATAAATTCGTTAGGCAGGAGCGCTTGTTTCTGAAGCCTTACTGGGTGTCGGAGATTGCATTATTGTCTTCTAGAAACTTAACAAGTTTGTCTCTAATGATCTTTTCGAGTATTTTTCCTGCCACTGATGTCAGTGTAGTTTAATGCAACGCTTTTGTCTCCTTTTTTTGAAAATTCGTGTTACGTTCACCATCTTCCAGTCATCCGGGACCTTATTCAATTGAACAGACTGGTTGAACATATTAGTGAGTGGTTGAATTATTTGTTGTTTAAGCTCTTTTAATAACCGCGGGGACAAACTGTCAGGCCCCGCCGACTTGTTCGTGTCGAGTTTGTCCAAATACTTTTTTTCACTTCTCGGTGGGTCAGGTCCCTCAGTCCTCGACTGAATACGGATGCGAAGTTACTGTTGAGGATTCTGGCCATCTGTTTACTGTCCCGAGTTACTGATCCAGTCTCGTCTGTCAGGGGACCAGTATTGGATATATGTTTTTCGATCTGATGTATGTGAATATTTTTTTGGAGTTGGTCTTGATGTTGCGCGCTATTTGTTTATCATAGTTGCGTTTACTACCTTCTAATAAGGGTGCGACAAGCTTTTAGGCTGGTGTGGTACTGTGTGCGGGCTTCGGCAGTGTCATTCTCTTTCATTAGATTATAATTTTTTTTTTTTTTTAAGTTTACCGCCCTTTTTAATTCTCTGGACATTCACGGTGGATCTACGGCACCATTTACTCGCCTGGGTTTCGTAGGCACTGTAGCCTTCTCTACTCCCAAAAGCTTATCTTTGAAATCGTTCCACACGTTGTCGATTGTATTGTCGGTAAGGTTAAGTTGGTCCCAGGTCGCAGGAGGAAGCAGCTCACGGGCTAGGTTGAAATTTGCTTTTTTGTAGTCTGGTTTCACTGACAGATTGTCTACGAGTTTGTGACATATGTTGACACTAAAACGGATTTAGTGGTGATCGCAACCATTAATTTTCTCACTAACTTCACAGTCGCGAATGAGGTCGGGGTCGCTTACTAATACCAGATCCAGCAGATTGTTTTCTCTTGTCGATTGAGTTACAACTTGGGTGAGGACCACCTGATGTCACCTAATCTGCGCCTGAGCTGACCTCCCATTTATTTAGACCTTGTTATATATTATGCCTGTGCGTACCAATACACACGTCATATTACATATTATTTTTCGTCCATATCTTGGCTCAGTGTGTAGTGTTGCGTGTACTCGTGCCCGGCAACCTATTACTTTGATCAAAATGGCATAATTAGATTTACGGATACAATAATTAACACTTCCCGCCGCCAAAATCACCTCCTTTCTCACAGACAGCGCCGGAGGTGGACGCTTAGAGAAACACGAAAAAGGAGAACCAATGGAACGCCTGCCTTTCGTCACATTAGTCGTGGCGGCCAATCACACCAGCGCTACCGCTAAGGTGGTAGGGGCCGCCAGTTTGAGTAATTTGTGGCGGTGGGGGCGGAGTTTTTCTTGGGTAAACAGTTACTGAGGACGATTTTATGGGCTGCAGAAGATTGGCGAGAACACAGTGTTCTCCCCACAGCCATAATCTGCTACACTTGTGGTGGAAGCTGTAATATTAAGTATGCTCTCAAGAGGCGTACGTAAGAGGAGTATACTTACAGACCGCCGCTTCGATAATTATGTGAAGGTCTAAGTTTTGTCTGTATACAGTCTTTCCTATGGTTTCCCGAGAGGTTTTAAGTTTAGTACACGATTCTGTCTATTCATCTCCGTATAATTCATGGTGACTGGTCGTAAATATATTTATTTTAACCGTGAAATGGCTACATTGTGACGCTGACACAATCTGGCACCTCCACAACTAGTCGTCTTACGGTGAAAAAATCTACCTCCATGTGAGAAACCATCGTGTTTTAGCCTACACAAAAATAAATAGTCAGTATCTCAGAGTAAGCCACAGGAGCCTCCATTTAGTTTTTAGCGTTGTTTTTGTCTTTTCAATGTAATATGCAGAAAAGTGAGTTAGTCTTTATACGGATTTTTTTTTTTCATTTAGTCGTTGTTTTCATTATATTTCTTTCATATTCTGGAGTGCATTATTTTCACCGCCCGAGAGCAAGAAAAAAGAGTTATAATGAGGTGAGCACAATTTAACGAGCACCGCCGCGGGGCGTCATAATTATATTCTCTTTTCGCGACGCTCCGGGCGGCCGTGTGTGCGGCGGGCCATAGCTGTGCACCGCCGCGTCTGTGTCTGCCTGTCTGTCTATCTTTGTGCCTGCCCGTTGGGTGTGTAAAGGCGCGTCCACACCAGGAATCTTTGCATGAAAGCAATGTATCCCAGACGCTGCCCAAGTGTTTCGGTAAACCACTGGCATACATTTGAATGCCCTCGGGAAATATTGTTTCCTGTCCACACCTCAGGGTTGTTCTCAGGATGTCGGTGTGTGCGGAGACTGCTGCAATGGCCTCTGTGTTTTACTTAGTATTGCACTCACTGGAGAGCAAGAAGAAGACAAGGAGACGCGTATGGGTGAGATAGTTTATAGAAAGTTGAGCATTACAGAATGACTCACTTTTGGCGGAGCCGAGAGTTAATGGAGCAGGGTTTAATTAATTAATAATTTTCTTGGAAGGTCAACCACTAACTTTGAAGAACTATTACGAACGGTGGCTCCCAAAATACCACGAATCGATACCAGGCATAGAAAAGCCATTCCAGCTTCCATCAGCCTGTGGCTATAATCTGACAGGCGCAGATCCTTTTACGAGCCTCATTAACACCTTCGAAATGTCAAAGCTGCGATTCCATACAAACTTTCCTGGTGTGGGCGGTCCTGAGAAACAGTTGGGAAGCATTTGAGATTAAAATTTTGTTTTCCATCCTGGATGGAATACATGAGAAACTTTTGCGCGCTCGCGCGCGTATATGCGGGTGTGGGTGTATTTGTATATATATATATATATATATATATATATATATATATATATATATATATATATATATATATATATATATATATATATATATATATATATATATATATATAGTCACACACACACTTTACTTGCTTAAAGTAGTCCTTCGAAACGAAGACGACTATCGCTCCACATTAGGTGCGCCGATGACGTCGCTGGTGAGAGCGGAGGCCGAATTCCGAGGCGCAGATACGGCCACAGGTCAGGCACGTGACCCCGCTTCCCGGAGACGGAGGTGGAAGGTCCTGCCGTAATTGTCGACGGCGCCGCTTTTCCTCTCTATCCCTTGTTTTGGTTGCCTCAAGGAGTTTCGTCCCCTCCTTGGCAGCAGCACGCCAGGTGGGTCAGGAGGCAGCCATAGTCTCAAGTTGGGTTGGTGAGATGTTGAGTTTTTTAGTGTGGTTTTGAGGTGGTCCTTGAACCTCTTCTTTTGCCCCCTGCGCTCCGCTTGCCAGTCCTTATCTCTCCATAGAGCACTTGGTAAGGCTGACGGCTGGGAGGCATCCGAATTGTGTGGCCAACCCACAGCAGCTGACGACCATAGAGAATGGCCTCCAGACTGGTGCAGCCGGTGCGTGCGTAGATGTCCGAGTGCGTCACTTTGTCCTTCCAGGATAATCCCAATATGCGCTGTAAGCAGGTAATATGGAGGGCCTCAAGGTTCTTTATGTGGGAGCGATGGGGAGTCCAGGCTTCACAGCCGTAGAGCAAGGTGGAAATGCAGACGGCGTGGTAGACTTTGTTCTTAGTTGAAATGGTGAGGAAAAACGCGCTTACTCAGGCGTCCAAAAGCAGACGAAGCCATCCTCAGTCTGTTCTGGATCTCGTCTCCGAGGTCGAGGTTGGAGCTGAGAGCGGAGCCAAGAGAGATAAAGCAGTCGACATTATTCAAGATACTCCCTTCTATTGTGAGAGGTGGTGGTTGGGGGACGTTGGTGGAAGACAGTTGGCACATGACCTCGGTCTTGCGGGTGTTGACTTTCAGGCCCATACGATGGTAGCTGGAGGCATAGGCGCACAAATTTATCTGCAGAGCTTCATCAGAGGTTGCAGCGATGGCAGTATCATCAGCGTACTGAAGGTCGAGGATGTTGCACACCGATGTTTTGGTGGTGGCATTTAGCCGACGGAGGTTGAACAGACTGCCGTCAAGTCTGTATTTGATGGCAACGGCGTCGTCTCGATCTATCTTCTCACGCGAGATGAGCGTGACGGCCACGAGGAAGATGTTAAAGAGGGCCGGAAGGAGCACGCAGCCCTGTTTAACGCCGATGTTTACGTTGAATGGTTCAGATTCTTCACCTCCGATAGAAACCCACGCCGACATCCCATCGTGGAGCGACCGCAGTATTGCAAGGAACTTTGAGGACAGCCGCATCTGGAGAGGACGCCCCAGACGAGAACCCTATTTACGGTGTCAAATTCCTTGGTCAGATCTACGAAGGCCAGGAAGAGATCTTTATGCTGCTGCTCCTGCATTTTTCTTGCAACTGTCTGGCTACAAAGATCATGTCGATGGTAGAGCGGTCAGGTCGGAAACCACACTGGGATTCGGGTAGAACGTCGTCCATTACGCTCGAGAAAAGGCGGTTGAGCATAACCGTTGCGAGGACTTTTCCGCTACAGAGAATAGCGAGATTCCGCTGTAGTTTCCGCAGTCGGCTTTGTCGCCTTTCTTTTATATATTGGCATGATTTTGACATCTTTCCATTGCTGTGGGAGGTTCTCAGTATCCCAGGCTGTGGTAATAAACTGAAACAGGCGACGTTTGAGCTGGTATCCGCCGTTTTTCCAGATCTCGGCTGGTATGAGATCTGGACCTGCAGCTTTATGGTTCTTAAGAACTGCGCTGTTGACCGCTGAAAGATTGCAGAGCGTCGAGGTTGGGAAGTAGAGGAAGAACTGGGAGCTCGTCGATGATAGATGGATCCACAGGGTTATTGCTGTTCAAAAGGTGACAGGTGTTCTATCAACCTCTCCAAAATACCCTGGCGGTCTTTAATGAGCGTGGATCTGTCGGCAGAACGCACGGGGACGTAGGAGACTGCACGAGGCCCATGAACGGCTTTGATGGCGTCATAGAAGTTACGGGCGTCATTGCGGTCGGCGATGAGCTGGATTTGCTCTGCCTCCCTGATCCACCAGGCGTTTTCCATGGCGCGGAGTTCGGACTGAGCACGGAAGCGGAGGTCCGCGTGCCGCTGGCGGAGAGGGACCGATAACGGGTTAGCAAGGCAAGAAGTGTGGGCTGCGTTTTTCTCCGCCAGCAGGGCCCGGATGTCCTCCGCGTTCTCATCAAACCAATCCTGATGTCGGCGCTCATTCTGCCCGAGTGCCGTTTTAGCAGCCTCTAAAAGGGCAGTGGAGAATTGATTCCAGCATGCAGTGAGATCAGAGGTGGATGCCACAGGTGGGGGCTCAGGGATGTCATCGAGCCTGGCATCAATCTTCTGGCGGAGGACAGACAGCTTAACTGGATCACTGAATGCATTGCGGTTGATGCTCTTCTTTTGGTCGGATTTTTTTATGGGAGGTCGAATGCGTAGCCGTAGGAGGGATCTGACGAGACGATGATCGGTCCAGCATTCAGCGCCCCTCATGGCACGCGTGATGGATACGTCACACACGACGGAGCTCCGGACTACCACGTAGTCCAGCAAGTGCCAGTGACTAGGTCACACACACACACACACACACACACACACACACACACACACACACACACACACACACAGATCGACGCTAAAGTGCACTTGCTCATGTCGGGAGGGTACCTGCTGGCGATTACGAGTCCAACACTTGATCAGTCCGTGGTGAATTACACACTTGTGGCCCAGACCTGACCGAGATCAGATGTGGGTCACGGCGCTCCGAAAGGAGCAGCCTGGGGCCAGACTGTTGGCCTCCCCCCTCCATCCCCTCTCCCTTTTCATCAAAACCCAACACCGTAAGATACTTTTGTGACATCATGGTGACAGACAGTGAGTGCAGTGCGTTTGTGGTGCCGTGAAGACTCTGAAGAGTACATAGAAATGGCCGGTGTGACGTCGACGCGGCCTTACCATCCAACCGACGCCCCAGGTGCCCCCAGGTACACCAGCCCGACCATCATGGTGCTGGGAGAATTCGGTTCAGGTGCAGTGCAGTGTTGAGGCCCGTCACTCAGGGGGAGCCATGGTTGGGGCAATCAGCACGCCGCTCAACATACAAGGCAGTGCAGACGATGTAGATGTTCCCACGCCTACTGCCGCGCGGTCCACCTCTTCCTATCTTGTCACACCGGCTGGATAGATTAGCAGGTCATCGCTAAGCCATTAAGCTGAGTGACGGCCGACACCGCCTCTACCTGCACCCCTGACACTTTTTGACCTGGGGTTGACCTTGGGCTTACACCTGACCCGTCATCCGAAAAACCACACCGCCTCCTACCGCACCAGCGCACTGCAATCCACCACCTCACCTCCCCCCCACCACCCCAGACCCCCATATACCTTTCATATTGTACATTTTCCTTTTTTTTTCTATTATATTTCAAAAGTGTATTTGTTACGTGTATATTTTCAGATTTACAGCTGCTATCATTTAATAAACCGTTTATTATTATTATTATTATTATTATTATTATTATTATTATTATTATTATTATTATTATTATTACGTACATTCTCTCAATGTTTCTCAATTATTTCCTGAATGTATCCAAGTTGTTTCTCAACTGCTTCCCGAGACACTAGGGAAACGTCTGGGATACATTGTTGTCATACAAAGATTCCTGGTGTGGACGCGCCTTAATGTCCTGCCTGCCTGTGCCGTGAGCTGTGTCGGGTGGCGGTTCTCAGTCTGTCAGTCTGAGTTGCCAGTTATGTAAGTGGGGTCTGTCTGTCTGTCTAAATTAGTGACTCTGTCTGTCTGTCTGCTCGTCTCTGTCTTGGTGACTGTCTGGCTGGGCGTCGGTTAGTCTTTTTCTCGGTTATGTCAGGCGACTGTCTGTGTGTTGTAAACTGAACAAATCAGTGACTATTTTTTTTCTGTTTTCTTGTCTGGCTGTGTACGGGCTGTGCTGCGTCTCTCTCTCTCTCTCTCTCTCTCTCTCTCTCTCTCTCTCTCTCTCTCTCTCTCTCTCTCTCTCTCTCTCTCTCTCTCTCTGTTCGTTTTTCAGAAGAGGAAAGTAGAGTGGGAAAGATAAATCAAGGAGGAGAAAGAAAGGAAAGGAGGAACCAGAGAAGAGAGAATCAAGGAGGAGAAAGGAGAGGAAGAGGGAACTTGAAAGGGAAGGAGATAATTATATTTTGAGTCGGTCCGAAGCAATGATGTTTTATTTTTATTTATCATTATTTTATTTATTTATTTTTGCTTCACTTTAATCCCTTCTTCCCGCACCCACATCCTCGGTGCTCCTTGTTCCTTAGTGGGGGAGAGGAAGGGAGGGAAGCAGGGAAGGATGGAACACACGCCCTTATCCTGCTTCCTCCACATCATAAAATAAAAACTGATGGTGATTCGAGACTCGCGGCGTTCGAACCCACGAGTGAAGCAACGAGTCACTTCAACCATGACACGGGAGCAATCATCTCCACAACACAATCTCCTTAGCCATTAAACACAGGAATATAGAAACCTTGGAGCATCGGAGTATGAGAAGCACACTAGTCTACCTTCCATTACGTTCAACATGACCAAAATAACCGGTATCCGTTGAAGCGTTTGAGTTCATTCAGTTAGAGTTTCAAGATTCGTCTGTTGCTCTCCACTCGGATGCTAACCCTTCGTCAGTCGCCGCGAGAGTTGGAGACAGGAAGGCCGCGTCGTGTCATGTCTTCGTATTTATTGTGTGTTTTGGTGGCGTGTGGCGTTGCGGAAGGAATCTGCTGCGGAAGGGTAGGGAGGCGGGGGGCACGAGCTGCGCTGGGAAGGAAGGTGAGTGGTCCTTTGTTGGGAGGTGAGCCGAGCGACCATCATGGGCCAGGAGAGTGGTAGCTGGCCCCTCCAGTCGTCACGCGCAGGTGAGGAAGAAAGCGGGATACAAATATCTACCGCAAACTTTTTAACCTTTTTTTTATTTCATTGATGTAAACGATTTTATGCACAATATTTCAACATGGACTGAACAAATTTGTGATTTGTGTACTATAGTCTATCGAATATAACTTGAGCCTTTACGCACGGCTCCCCTGAGCCGCGCTAATGCTACATCACCTCGTCTCTCTCCCCTCTCTCTCTCTCTCTCTCTCTCTCTTATTTGCGTTATATTTAATATATTTTGCTTGGCTGTGCAGGACGCGAGAGTGAGACTTACGTGAGTCTTCCATGGTGGCGGAAGGGTGAATGGTGCGGCACCATCACATGAGCCGCGTTGCCAAGTGAAATGGAAGGTTTACAGAGTCGCTGTCTTTCCCTCAAATACCAAGCCCTTCATAACACCATGCAGTCGTATTATGTATATATATATATATATATATATATATATATATATATATATATATATATATATATATATATATATATATATATATATATATATATATATATATATATATATTCCATAAATAAATGACGTACAGACTAACTGTGAGACAGATGGTGACGGCGGTGATAGTGGTGGTGGTGATGGTGGTGATGGTGGTAGTGGTGGTGAGAGTGATGATTGCGGAAGGTTGTATTGGTGGTGGCGATGGTAATGGTGATGCTGGCACTGGGGCCCCTGAAGGTCATGGTGGTGATGGAGGTTGTGATGGTGATGATGGTGACAATGATGACGATAGTGGTGATGATGGTGGCAGCTTGTGTTCATCGCTGAAATAGTCGTGATGATGGCAGTGGGAGACATGGTGATGATGGTGACAATGATGAAGATAGTGGTGATGATGGTGGCAGCTTGTGTTCATCGCTGAAATAGTCGTGATGATGGCAGTGGGAGACATGGTGATGATGGTGACAATGATGAAGATAGTGGTGATGATGGTGATAGCTTACCATAGTGGAGGTAGTGGTGGTGATGGTGATGGTAGTGTTGAGGATGATGACAATGATGACGGTGGTGGTGATGGTAGTAATAGAGGTGATGATTGTAGTGGTGCAGAAAATGATGATGAGTGTGGTGGTGGTGGTGGTGATGGTAGTAATAGAGGTGATGATTGTAGTAATGCAGACGATGATGACAATGATGATGAGGGTGGTGGTGGTGGTGGTGGTGGTGGTGGTAGTGGTGAGGCAGCCCATTGTCCTTTTTACCTTGACATAAATTGACGAACGAAGATTGGACTACATTTTCTCGGTCATTATCACTTGAAAAAGAATATCAAAACAGAAGGTTACGCAAAGCCTTAGCCGCCAAGCATCACGTGTAAAGAGTCTGCCTGTATTCCCTCGCAGAATATTACTCCTGCATGCACTCATTGCCGTGACTATTGATCTTGCGCCGCCATCTCCCTGCAAACTGTCGAATCTCACCAGGTTAGGAAGCATCAACGCCACCCTTCGCCTGAGTACATTCGAGGTGGGGATTTTAAACCTCCCAAACTTAATCGTACTTCTCCCTCCCTTTTTCGTTTGTCAGTCTTCAAAGGAGGAGGAGGAGGCTTGATTCAACATTCCTTGCTTAGTTCTTTCTTCGTGCGACGGCCCACACTTAATCGTGCTTCTCCTTCCCTTGTTCGTCTGTCAGTCTTCGAAGGAGGAGGAGGAGGAGGAGGATTGATTCAACAGTTCTTGCTTAGTTCTTTCTTCGTGCCTGCCTTCTGTTTGTATACTCTAGATTACCAGAATTACTTTCATGATTAAGAGTACCAAATTAGACAAGCACAAATATTTAAAAGCGGGTAAACTACAGGAAAAGCTTGTATAGTCGAGATTATCAGGATTACCTTCAAGATCAAGATGATGTAACAGGACTCAATCGCAAATTTCCAAAAGTGGGTAAAGTATAGCAAAAGTCTGGGCGCGGCCGTCTGGTGGGTCAGCCTCCGTTAGAGCGTCAAGTCATGGAAGTGAAGGGTCAAGGCCAGGCGGTTCGAATCCCTGTGGCGCCGCGGACGTCAGCTTCAACACCCCGATCCTCAACCCCCCGAAATAGCGATCCCATATAAACAAGAGTAAAAGCTGTCAAGAGAAAAGAGAAAAAGGAAATATTGTAAAAGTTTTGCTTATATCTGCGTCCCTGGAGTCGGTTATGTAATGTAGTTTTGGATCCTGTTGAAAAATGGTGCGTCACGAGAGAGGACGCCAGAGATATCCTGTTGCTGGCACATTCCTTGATTTTATTTTGGCTCGTATCTACGTCCCAGGAGTCGGTGTTATGTAATGCAGTTTTGCCTCCTGCTAGAAAATGGTGCGTCACGGAATTGCTGACGCCTGAGAGATCCCGTTGCTGCAACGCACTCTACTTTATTTTGGCTGACCGATGCGTCCCAAGAGTTGATGTTACTTAAAGCAGCGTTGGATCGTGTTGAAAATGGTGCGTCACGAGATTGATGATGCTTGAGATATCCTGTTGCTGGCACTGTTTCTACTTTGTTCTAGTTTAGCCCATTCGGGTTACGGAATTCAGTCTGCCGCCCTGTTAGGTAACGCTATTTTCTGTGTTTTGATGTTGTTGTTGTGAGAACTACATGTAGGTTTTCAAAAAATTATTCAGGCACCTCAAAAATAATAATCGTGTGTTCGCTTTTTGTAAATCTTAAAGCATTCTAATGTTTTTTTTGTATCACCTATTTATTTATTTATTTACTTAATGCATTCCACTGACGTCTCTTCACATCCACACACTTAAGTTTCTCTCCTCGCTCTCAAAATGGAAAGAAAAAAACTACAAAACCTGCCACCGGTCTAAATTTATCTTTCTATTATTTTTTCGTTTCATCCCGAGTGCACAAACAGGTGACGGAAGGGGAAGGGGGGGGGGGGGGGGGACGAAGTAAGGAATGTTGAACTAAGCCCGAGCCGTTTACCGCCGCCTTTAATGAACTCGGCGAAGACTGGCGTTTATATTTCTTATCCTGACAAGATTCAACGTTACATTTTTTTTAGCAACTTGTACTCTCGCTAGGAACACAGGAGGAGGAGGAGGAGGAGGATGAAGAGGAGGAGGAGGAAGAGGAGGAGGAAATAACAAGAACATGGTAAGAAAAGGAGGTAGACAGTAAAGCAGGAAAGGTAGTAAAGGAAGGAGATGGAGGAGCAGGAGAATGAGAAGGCGAAGGAAGAAGAAGAAAAAAAACGAAGTAGTGGAAAGAGAGGAAGAGATGAGGTTTTAGAGAGAGAGAGAGAGAGAGAGAGAGAGAGAGAGAGAGAGAGAGAGAGAGAGAGAGAGAGAGAGAGAGAGAGAGAGAGAGAGAGAGAGAGAGAAATAATTACACAGAATTACATAGAAAATCAGACCACACAGACCCCATGGTCTAGACTAGGTGGTCTGTCCTTAAACCCAAGTGAATCTACACTAATCAGATGGCTCCAGAACGTTGCTTTTCTATTCTAGTTGATATTAAGTTCAAGAAAGTGACGGTTGAGCTTGTTTTTAAAGGAGTCAATCGTGTTACACTGGACCACTGACGGTGGGAGCTTATTCCATTCTCGCACCACAACGTTGGTGAAGAAAAATTTGGTGCAGTCTGAATTCACTTGTCTACATTTGAGTTTTATGCCATTGTTCCTCGTTCGCAAAGTGTCATCTATCATAAACAATTTTGTTCTGTCTACATTCGTGAAACCATTAAGTATTTTAAAACATTCGATCAGTTTTCCTCGGAGGCGACGTTTCTCTCTCTCTAACGAGTTTTTTTGTCCATTTGCTTCAGACACGTGTGTGTGTGTGTGTGTGTGTGTGTGTGTGTGTGTGTGTGTGTGTGTGTGTGTGTGTGTGTGTGTGTGTGTGTGTGTGTGTGTGTGTGTGTGTGTGTGTGTGTGTGTGTGTGTGTGTGTGTGTGTGTGTGTGTGTGTGTGTGTGTGTGAGAGTGTGCTTGTGTGTGTGCGTGCGTGTGTGTTTGTGTGCATGTGTTCGTGTGCGCATGCATGTGTGTGTGTGTGTGTGTGTGTGTGTGTGTGTGTGTGTGTGTGTGTGTGTGTGTGTGTGTGTGTGTGTGTGTGTGTGTGTGTGTGTGTGTGTGTGTGTGTGTAGTGGCGTAGAGAGTGGTGGGGGGGGGGGGGCGGTCCGCCCCGGGTGACAGCCTCAGAGGGGTGCCATGATACAGGCTCAAGTCTAATGCATAAATTCAGTGACGTAGTTAAGGGATGGGGTGCTGGGGTCATATAAGAAGACGCCCCCCCAGGCCCCCAACATAGTGGCCCGCCGCCCCTCCAAATGGTCCATTTGTTAGCCCCCATTTGTGGCCACACTCATTTATAGACGTGGGTGGGGGTACCCCACAAGGAGACAAGACCCCTGGGCTCCCAATTTCTTTTTTTTTTTTTTTTTCATGGCGTCCCCTTTTAACCCTAGAATGGAAACCGTATGCCGTTTGGCACAAAAAATTCAGGTGTTTTTGAAACTCTCGCTGGCTGTGGTTAACCTTGGCCGACCTTTTTAACTCATTCATGGGCATGCATTAGTGCGTCGGGTGCCCTGTTGAGGAGGGACTGTTACAGTCCGCTGCTCCTTCTCTTTTCTCTGGTATTAGTGCCCCGTGTGCCATTCGGCACAGCGTTTCCTGTAATGTTATTTTTGTTGTCAAAAAGTTTTGGGAGTGTCCATTTTGACCCAGGTGTGACGACATGTGGGAGTTTTTTGGGTGTGTGTGAGTATACATTAGCCTTTGTACTTTACAAAAAAAAACTATATAAATAAGTGACATTTTTTATTTTTTATTTTTTATTCGCTGGTGGGTGATAACGTCCATGTTACGAGGCAGGGTATTATTTTACGACTTCACCAGTTTCGAGATGGCTTTTCTTACCCCTCTCATTAGAATTAGCTCCGTATTGTGATCAATTTGAACCCCATAAACACCCACCGCAAATGATTTATAACGGCGCTACAGATTTTCAAAGATTTTATCTGTTTGGGAGGCAGGGCGGGCGGTCAGGCGGACGGTCCGGGTCACGGTGTGACACTCACCGCGCCGACTGTTGATGGGTGACTGAGCACCGCGGGCATTCGCTGCCTCTGATGTTCGTTCGTGCGTTGGTTTCAGACATGCGCACGCCTTTGCGGCGTCCCTGATTGGTTAATTTGTTTGAACACAACCAATGAAAAAAATCATAATTAATTAAGCCAATCACATTGTTTCATTTTATCCGAGGAGGGCAGAGCAGTTGAATTTGAATTAGTTTGAGGAAGATGTCCGTGTGTGCAGGTTGCGAGCTGACTTACTTCCGATGTATTGCGCGTTTTTTCGAGAAAAATGAAATATCTCGCCAGTTTTTACAAGAACACGGTGTCCTAGCCACAGTAGTTCAGTGCCCAAGGTGTCAAAAAGACTGTAATTTGCGTCAGGACGGACAATTCATGTGGAGGTGCAGTGGTAGCTATAAAATTCCTAAGACAAAGAAACGCCGTTACTGTGACTTCAGTGTCAGTGACTTCAACGGAACATTCCTTCAGAATATAAAACTGCCGGCCTGGAAAATAGTTCTGTTTGTCAATCACTGGCTCAGTAAGCACTGGGATCACGTTACAGTGATCAAGTCTTTGGACATATCTTCACGCACATCTGTCGACTGGCGCTCCTTCTGCAGTGAAGTAACTGACTTCTGGTTCAGAAATCAAGACTCTATTGGTGGTCCCGGCATCGTTGTGGAGATCGACGAGACTCTCATTGTTCGCCGCAAGTACGAGAGGGGACGAGTGCTGTCTCAGGTGTGGCTCTTTGGGGGTATCGAGCGCGTGAGAAAGAAAAAATTCGTTGTTCCCCTTGTTGGGCCTTTGGGTGAAGCTGAGCGGCGTGACAAAGGCACGCTCCTCCCACTCATTCAGAAATATATCCGGGCCGGGTCTGTGATCGTGAGTGACGAGTGGGGTGCCTACCATAATCTGAAAGACCTTGGGTACACACATTACACCATAAACCACTCGGAAAACTTTGTAAGTCCCAAGGATTGTGAAATACACACGCAGAACGTTGAACGTCTGTGGAGGGACGTCAAGGAGTCGGTGAAACGGCCAGGTATACGAAGTAAATTCTTATACCAATACCTGGCCAGGTATCTGTTCATCAAAGCTCACGAAGAGGATAGCCTACTACACGCATTTTTCCTCCAAGCTGCAGCACTCTACCCACCGCAAGGCACACACACGCGAGAAGTTACTCCTCTCCAAGAGGAAGACTCCAGTGACGAGGAAACCGACCCGACTGATGAATAAGGTACTGTGACAGTAGGAGTTTGAGTAATTACATAAGGGGGGTCGAGGGCGGAGCCCCCCAAGGCAGAAAGTCAGGGGGTCCAGGGGCAGCCCCGGTTAGGTTAGGTTAGGTTAGCTTAGGCTAGGTTAGGTTAGGTTAGCAACCTGTCGGGGTCCAGGGCGCAGTTAGGTTAGGTTAGGTTAGGTTAGGTTAGCTTAGGTTAGGTTAGGTTAGGTTAGGTTAGCTTAGGTTAGGTTAGGTTAGGTTAGGTTAGCAACCTGTCGGGGGGGTCCAGGGGGGCGCAGCCCCCCGGTTAGGTTAGGTTAGGTTAGGTTAGGTTAGGTTAGCAACCTGTTGGGGGGGGCCAGGGGGGCGCAGCCCCCCGGTTAGGTTAGGTTAGGTTAGGTTAGGTTAGGTTAGGTTAGGTTAGCAACCTGTCGGGGGGGGTCCAGGGGGGCTGCGGTTAGGTTAGGTTAACAGAAATTTTCCTAAATTTTTCTTGCCCATTTTTCGCTTATTTGGCTCCCCCCCCCCCAAAACCCCCGATTCCCCACGTGCCCCCAGGCTTGTTGGGGACTGGGGAGGGGGGGTGGTAGGGAAAGGGAGGAAGGAGTTCTTATGCATTTTTACCCATTAGATTTTTGGTTGGAAGAGGGGGGGTGGGGGGGGGCCGGAAAAAAAAACTAGTGATTTGCGGTAGAAATGACAAGCATATTCTTTCAAAACAGGCAGAAATCTACCAGAAAAAAATAGTTTCGTTCCGAAATGCGAAACTGGTGAAGTCGTAAAAATTTACCCGAGGCAGATCGTTCAATGAGTATGACTTGGCACCATGTCTTTAGTGTGAGGACTTTCATTAGAGTACTTTCATCACGTTGCAAGCAGGATAATCGTTATTTTATCCTGTGTCATTCGGTACATGGTTTCCTGTATCAGTGCTATTGTGAAAAAAAAAAATCAGTGAATGTCCTCTTTTTTTCAATATTTTCCATATTATAAGTAAGCTCAGCGATTCGGTCCTGCTTCGACATCACATGAGAGCCTAGGGACAGGGAAGCAGTGTCACATAGCAGAAATAGGTGTTTCTTCTGTCCAGCAAAAGGAGCCAGCCAGACCAGGCCTTATACTGCATTCACTGCAGCAAGCCTGTGAGTCCAAAGCACTCCAGTGTGCTGTTTGCTGAATGCCACGGATTGGATTGATAGGTAACTAACTCAAATTTACAGTATGTTGCTGCATATTCACTATGGTATATCAGTACCGCCAAATCTGCGCACGTAAAATGAGTGTTTTACATTTGTTTCCGGTGACATGTTTCCTGCAACATTGAGGACTCACTGGCTATCAGGGGCACTGTTGCGGGAGCCGCGAGCTCTTCCTGCACATTAGCGCGGCTGTTTCGTTACCCTTGGCGTCGCGGGTAATGACGTTCGCTCCGGGAGGCTCGTCGGGGTCCTGTTCGGGATGCTCTGGAGCCGAATTTTCAAGAGAAGCGGGAGACGACCTGGCGTGGACTCCTTTGTTGGGTGTCTTCCCTCCATCACCATTATCAACTCCTCCTCCTTCTCCTCCTCCTCCTCCTCCTCCTCCTCTTCCTCCTCTTCCGCTGGAATACGCCGTGCAATTCTGGTCTCCTAATTACAGGAAAGACATTGAATTACTTGAGAGAGTACAGCGCCGCGCCACGAAGATGATACCATCACTGAGGACGAAGCCCTATGAAGAGCGACTCGAGCGACTCAACCTCTTCACGTTGGAAAAGAGACGCCTGCGGGGAGACGTGATACAAGTCTTTAAGTACCTGAACAAGCTCAGCAATGTTGATCACTCCAAACTCTTCACGCTACAAACCAACCTGAGAACAAGAAACAACGGAAAAATAATTCAAGGAAAGCGATGCAATACCGACATCGGCAGGAGTTATTTCTCGAATAGAGTTGTTCGCCACTGGAACAGCCTTCCTGCAGAAGTGGTTAGCGCAGAGACCATCAACTCCTTCAAGAAACGCATTGATCGCCACTTTGCTGCATCGGGAGTGAACTGAACGTTCCCAAGAGCAGATACACAAGTGCTTTAATCCTTCCCTGCAAGCCACTCCTATGGCAAACGGATTGATTGAATCACTGAACGCAGGCAGCCTAGTAATGAGCCAACAGGCTTTCTGCTGCCTGCTAGTCCATGTTTCCATGTTTCCTCCTCCTCCTCCTCCTCCTCCGTTTACCGTCTACTTTCGAGACCACTTTATCTCATATTTGTAAGAGTTATAATTTTCAAATTATCGTGTTTCGAGGCAGCCATCAGTGGTTGTATGGAGACGGGAGCTGTTGAGGAGAGAAAAACGATTGAATTAACTGCTCCCGACCGGGGGGAGGGGGGCGGCGTCTGAGGCGGCGATCATGCTATACGGTATTACGTGGGGGCTGCTGGTTATTCCTGTTAAGACCCAAAGAATATAGAACTATCATCAATACTTCAAAACGTATACTTGTCTAAAGAAAAAAAAAAGTTTTAACGCGGTGAGGTTTCTTGGGTGAGAGGTGCGTCGCTGTGTTGAGTGTGCCGCCGTGGACAGACTCAGCGGAAAACTGTACCTTAGAGAAATTTGTCAAGTTATTAATGTCACACGTAAAACACTTAGCAGCGAAATAAGCGATGCCGTGTTAGGAGTGTGACGGTAGGGATGTTGCCGCTACAGACAAACACTCCAGGAAGAACTGCACTGGAAGAAAGTCAAGTCATTAATACCTCAGATAATACACTTAACGGGCGAGTTAACTTTTTGTCGGCGCTGTGTACCCTTGCCGGGGGCCCGAGGTGTTCCTGCGTCAGTCTGCCAACAGCCGGGCCCGTCGAGGCAGCTGTCGGTCTCGTCATGTTGACACGGCCGCGTCACTCTGATTGTGTGGCGTTCGTGCGTCCTGTTAAAATCTGACGTGTACCTAGCACCATTTTTTGTAAGTGAGCACCTACCACCCCGTAAAAACTGCCGCGTACCCATTACCTTCATCTAATCCCGCGGACTTCTTTCTTGGAATTTCCTCGTTTTTCATCTCATACACAAAAAATGCAGTGTATACCTATCCCCTTCCTCTTATCTCCTGCCCTCCTTCTTTCAGTCCCTCCCTCCTTCTCCATTACACACACTTTCTACTCTTCCACCCTCGCCCTCCTCACCATGCCTCGTGTGTGTACCTATTATTTTTAAAGAGAGCATCTGCCACTCTGGATAGATATAAGAGTCCTGCGTCCCGTTTGCCGACTTGCGCGCCCCGAGGCAGGAAAGAATCCGTGCCCTCCCTGCCTGCCTCAAGGAACACCGCAGTCCATTATATTAAACAGTTACGACGAACTGTGTACCGACGCTCGACTGCTAACTGTTCACGGAAAGACGGTGCGAGAAGAAAAGGACTGCAGAAGTATGGAAGGGGAAGAGGCACATAGAAAAAATATAGGTAAAGGCACAAGCAATGAACAAGGAAAAGAAAAGGTCAAAATTAAGGAGAGGAGGAAGGAACCCATAACCTGCCCAAAGGATTCCATGTCCGAATTTCTGTTAACGATTCGCTTGTATGAACTTTCTTTAGCGCCCGCCCAACCCCCTCCACTCTACCCCCTCCCCACCCCTCCCCCCACACAAAGCATATCTCGATAGTGATCTAATGAGAGATACCATCGTGGCCACAGCGGCATAAATATACTGCTAATTGAATTGGTTATTTGGAAGGATTTATGGCAGGAAGAAAGGGAGCAAAAAATGGTGGGGTTTCATGTATTCTGCGGGCGTCCTTGGGGGCGGGCACCTGGAATTTGGGGGAACCTACAACCAGGTAAAGGTTGTGAGCACTTAAATGTTGGGTCCAGTAATGTGAATAATGATATGAATGAGGAAATAAAAGAAAAATGATGCTAACAGTAACAATAATCATAAAAGTAATAATTGTAATAATATAAAAAAGGGACAATAGTAATAATAATGATGATAGCAATGATGATAATAATAATGATAATAATGATAATGATAATAATAATAATAGTAATAGTAATAATAATAATAATAATAATAATAATAATAATAATAATAATAATAATAATAATAATAATAATAATAATAATAATAATAATAATAATAATAATAATAGTAATAATAATAATAATAATAATAATAATAATAATAATGATAATAATAATAATAATAATAATAATAATAATAATAATAATAATAATAATAATAATAATAATAATAATAATAATAATAATAATAATAATAATAATAATAATAATAATAATAATAATAATAATAATAATAATAATAATAATAATAATAATAATAATAATAATAATAATAATAATAATAATAATAATAATAATAATAATAATAATAATAATAATAATAATAATAATAATAATAATAATAATGTAATGAAAATAATAATAATAATAATAATAATAATAATAATAATAATAATAATAATAATAATAATAATAATAATAATAATAATAATAATAATAATAATAATAATAATAATAATATTAATAATAATAATAATAATAATAATAATAATAATAATAATAATAATAATAATAATAATAATAATAATAATAATAATAATAATAATAATAATAATAATAATAATAATAATAATAATAATAATAATAATAATAATAATAATAATAATAATAATAATAATAATAATAATAATAATAATAATAATAATAATAATAATAATAATAATAATAATAATAATAATAATAATAATAATAATAATAATAATAATAATAATAATAATAATAATAATAATAATAATAATAATACCATCGTTATCATTATCTTGTCATTACATGTTTTATTGATGTTGTTGTATTATCATTTATGTTGATATAATTTTGCTGTTGATGTGGCTTCTGCGGTGTTGGTTTTGTTGTTAACCCGTAGGCGTCGGCTATGGGAAAGCCGAGAAGTGGCCGAGAAACGGCAACATTACACTACATTCTGAGACTAGGAAAAGAGCATGGAACTTATATCAGAGTACTCCTCTCATACCCATATAGCCGTTAAAAATATTTGCTTATACCCAAATTCAATTCTTTTTGGGTGGTGATTGTTACAAAATAAATAGTCTTGTGACGCGTGGCATCTAGCCGAGAGTCGCTTGTTGTCTACTTTAGATAATTTGACAAGTGATTACTGTATGGATAGCTAATTCAGTCTGCCATGACCTTACAGCACCACCTATGACAAATAAGCCCACCTCAGGATCAATCAACCACCACAATGGCCCAGTTCACGTATGGTGGGTTGCTCTATGCCGCCAACGCCTACAATTTGCTCGAATTAGGCGTTTTGAGCCGAGCCCAAAACTGGGTCCGCCATATCAGCGGACCGACTCGCGGGAGCCCAAAAATGGGTCCACCGACGCTGCCGGGTTAATGTTTATATATCCATGTTTTTTTTTCTTTTAATTTTTTAGTGTTGTTGTTGACGTATTTTTGGTTGTTCATGCTATTGTCGTCGCTGGCGTCGTCCCTCCCAACACTCGCCGCATACATTAGAATTTGCTCATCGGAACATTCCTCGCTTCCTTGTTTGGGGCAGCACTCGGCGTTTATGTTTCCCCGGCGTTTGATTTACAGCCCTGGACCTGCAGCCGTTTCAGTGAAAAAATTAAATAAATAAAATAGCAGCACGTTTAAATGTTCCCGTCAATTGTTTACACTGTTAGTACGTATAGTGCTCTTGTTGTTCCTGTTTGTTTGAAGATATTTAAAGACGTTTAAATGCGCACGTCAATTGTTTACACTGTTAGTACGTATAGTGCTCTTGTTGTTCCTGTTTGTTTGAAGATATTTAAAGACGTTTAAATGCGCACGTCAATTGTTTACACTGTTAGTACGTATAGTGCTCTTGTTGTTCCTATTTGTTTGAAGATATTTAAAGACAACGTAATCGTCTGGGAACTGGTAGAGAACATTTTACGTTGAAGAGGCGTAAAGTCATGAGTATACTATGATCGTAAAATCCTCTCGGTTATTGATATCTCTTGGGGACGTAATAGAAAATCTGGTCGTATATGTACAATGACGCTGCAGTGCTCGCGTTTATATATATTTTGGAGAGAATTTCGACACTGCTTTTACCTCGAACCTTACGATCGCTTCCCTCTGTATTTTCGGAGAAACAAAAAAGGGAACATATTATATTAAGAGCAAGACATTCCTCCTTCCTAGAAACCGAAGAAGACAAGACCCTCAGTCAGGCGAGGCAGCATGTTTGTAAGCACTGACACGGCGCCTTGCATGTCGTGGCTGCCTTGACAAGCTGATGTAAGGCTACACGAGGAAACTACTCCTAATGAGAGGCGAGGACGGGGTGCAAAACAGGGCCCGAATTCACAAACATACACAATAACTACGAACTAACAAAACTACGCACTATTGATTTAGTTACCGACGTTAGCGTCAGATTCACAAAGCAAACTTTAGATGGTTGTTAGAGGCGCGCTAAGTCAGCGAGGCCGCTGAGTGGATAAGCGTCATCGATGACGTCATCTGACTCACGGCGAATCACAGGTCCCGCAACGGTATCAGCTGTGTTTACATAGGTAAGTACCGAAGCTACTTAATAAAGTCAAATTGCAGAAACAGGCTGCTGAACACTACAACAGTAAACCCAGATGACAATAACAAGGCGTTACAGTAGAAGGGAAAAGTTATCAAGGCTCAGATTACACGGTCAAGGGGGGTAGAAGTCGCTATCCACCCCTCTCTCCCTCTCAGCCCTTCACTGTCGCCTCACACTCCGTCATTCACCAGCAGCTACTAGCCTTGGTGGAAGAGGTGGAGAGGAGGGAAAACATCATTTCTGGGAAGCATGATGATGTGAAGGGTGTGGTGACAGCAAGCAAGAGGCAGGCGTGGGAGGAACGGTGTCCAATGGAGCGTGGATGAACTTCAACGAAAGTTCAGCCTGAAGCTGCCAGAAGTCCCAGCAGGGCGAAAAACAAAACTGGCTGCGTAAATGAAGCCTATTCAACACACAGGTTAGTCAAATAAATGTTGTGAGCACATGGCTGGAAGTTAGAGATCCAAACTACGAAAACAAGAATTATCAGTAAAAGGGGCGATGTTATCGGCGGTCGAGGGGGAAGGGTGATAGGGATGGACAATGTTTTTCCCTCTCCACACTCAGTATCCCCTTGTATTTTGTCGCCACTGCAATGTCCTCTCCCCCAAGAAAAATTCAAAGGCGGCCTCGTTTCACTGAGGCTGAGATCTTAGCCCTGGTGGAGGAGGTGGAGAGGAGGGAGCACGTCATACTGGGCAAGCATGATATGAGGGCTGGGGTGACAGAGTCAACCAAGAGGTATGCTTGGGAGGAAGTGTGTGATTGTGTAAATGCTGTGTCCCACGTTGAAAGAAGTGTTGAAGAACTTAAGAGAAAGTTCAGAGACTTGAAAGCTCAAGTGAAGAGTAAATCTGCAGCAGAAATGAAGGATATGGGTGCCACAGGTTAGTCATATATTTTTGGTGCTCACATTCCTCAGTAATCATTAGGGTACAGTGTGCTAAAAAGACTTGCTATACCCCAAAGATTATGGGTAAAGCTACAAGGAGTGGTACTAGGTGCTTATCAAGGAGGGTACCTCCCTCAGCAGGATGTTATGTTATATTTGTTTAGGTTAAATTATGCATCAGTGATTTGTTAGTGAATTTAATGGCAAAAAAAAATATTTTCAGCACGTCAAGAAATTCCTGCTGATGATTAGTTGTGTTCTGGCAAAGTGTTCAAATAAAACAATTCCTAAAGCATATTACAATAATTTAACACAACTTCGCATTTCCCTATAGGTGGTGGGCCTCCTGCTAATGTGGAGTACAGCGAGGCTGAGCTAGTGCTTCTGCGCATGCAGGCACCCATTGCGGCAACAGGGGCACCCTATCCTGACAGTGAGGGCCAGCCTTTACGTAAGTACCTCTTCTAATATAGCAAATAATAAGCCCTACTTCTATTGGTATTATTCTACTTTCTTCCCTGTCTCACAGCGGTACTTTTCACACTTCTCATCGGTTAGATCTCATTATTCTACGCATTTTGAACCCCATTTATGTGCACCTCAAACTGCTAGAATCGCCGCTAGCGATTTTTAAAAAGTTAGTGAGTTTTTGCGGTCGCCCCGGGGTATCACTGGGAGACTGGGAAACTTTGTTCTCCGTCTCTTTTCACACTTCTCATCGGTTAGATGTCATCATTCTATGCATTTTGAACCCCATATATGTGCACCGCAAACTGCCAGAAACGCCGATAGCGATTTTTGAAAAGTTGGATAATATTGACAAAAGCTACATGTAAAGCACGACGAAGTACACTCATATGCGGCGGGGGTCCAGCCGGTGTTGGGAGAAATGCCTCCTCACAGAAATAAGTCACATATATGGGGATCGGGTCGAGGGGCTCCCCCCTGTTAGCTGTCAGGTCGTAAAGGTCGGTTGAAGCTGTTTAAATCTCCTCCCCTCCATTGTTCTCCTAGGCGACCGCAAAAAACTCACAACTTTTCAGAAATTGATAGCGGCTTTTCTGACATTTTGCGGCGCACATAAATGGGGTTCAAAATACGTAGAATAATAAGATCTACCCGATGAGAAGTGTGAAAAGTACCGCTGTGAAATGTGGAGGAGAGTAGAACTGTACCCTTATATTTTGGTAAATTTTCTGAGGAAAATATATATATATATATATATATATATATATATATATATATATATATATATATATATATATATATATATATATATATATATATAGGTAGGCGGTGGTGGAGTGGTTAGAGTGCGGTGGCCGCATTCATCATGCCATGGACAACGTCAATTTGAGTCCCCACGCTGCCACCTGGGATTTTTCAGTCACCCCCGAGTGGCCTAAGACTACCCACATGTTGTCCTGAATATATATATATATATATATATATATATATATATATATATATATATATATATATATATATATATATATATATATATATATATATATATATATATATATATATATATATATATATATATATATATATATATTGTGTGTGTGTGTGTGTGTGTGTGTGTGTGTGTGTGTGTGTGTGTGTGTGTGTGTGTGTGTGTGTTAGCAGGAAGCTGATTCATATTTTTTAAACAAATAAGCAATTTTCTCATTCCTATTTCCCTAATTATATATAAATGTTGAGATTAACAAGTTTAAAGCAAAAGTCAACAATCACATGATAATGTATTGGGTAGGCAGTGATTTCGTCCTCACTTTTCTTTATTATTCTACTTACTGCTTACTGTCTCCATGCCTTTTCCATAAAAGGACTCTGTTTGAGCTGATCATTTTTTTTCCCAGGTGCCTTTGCTGGACCTTCCTCATCTACAAGTGTTGTTGAAGATGAGTACGACAGTAATCGAGGTGTCAGAGGAGGTTAGAACACCTCTGGGTTCACATCAAGGGAGTGGCTTCACAAGGTCAGTTGGTTGAGAACCTCGGCATAGCTTCATATTACTCCTTACCAGTTCATATTTGTGTAATTATATACATTATATGTGCCTTTTAATCAGCAGATGCATTTATTTTCACTTTTTCTAATATATGTCCTTTAGAAAAAAGTCTTATAATCCAAGTGTTGTGAACCAAGGACATTTTCCTTGATTTCTTTCAATAGTGAACCAACAAGAGAAGAGCCCCCATCATCGGCCTCATCCAGTGTCCGACGACCCAGTGCGCTACGACCCAGTGCCCTAAAACCCCAAAGGTCAACTTCCCTTCCTGCCAGTAGAAGTGGTAGTAGACCAGCAACTCCCACAGCAGCAGGTACCTACTCATTCTTTAGATACCATTTTTATTTTCAATAGAAAGTCATTACTTTCAAACATATCCTACAAGCTGAAGTGTAATTCAAACATCAAGCAAATACTGTAGTTATTTACCTAGCTGTCAAATACCTGCCTACTTAGTTGTTCACCAAGCCTTGCTCATCTGCAGATAGTAAACTCCAGTGATATTGCATAGCTTCTTAAATATTAAATGCCATTGCTGTTCAATCATCATTGCTTCTGCTGGAATACTAAATGGCATTACTATTCATCAGAACATGCTCGTCAAATAGCAGATGTATCCTAATGAATTGCATATTCATCAGGTCAAGAGCTACAACTGGTTCCTGAGTTCCTTACTACCCAAAAGGAAATTCGAGGTCTGCTGAAGGACCTGGTGGTGGAGCAACGGACAAATGGAAACCATCTACGGGATATCGCCCAAGGTTTTACGGAAATGGGGAAGTTAGGCAACCATGTACAGGATATTGGCCAAAGTCTTAGGGGAATAGGCGAGGCACTGATGGCCATAACGGGGGCTATCATTATTTATTTATTATTTACTCTCCTCCACCTCAACACTATTCTTTCCCACCTCTCCGTTACCCTCACAGTTGTTTTTCTTCCCATCCACCTCTATGATTACGACCCATCTCTCCTTATACCGGCCACACATCCGTCCCCTTCGCGGCCAGCACACACGAAGCTGCCATTGCGTTCCCTCTTAACTATATTATCGCCTACATTTGCTCGGTGGTCATGATTCTTTCGTATCCTTCTAGTCAAATACACAGTGCATGTCTCTAGCAGTATTTCGGGCTTTATTGTGAGTTCTGTATATGTATTAGTCTTTGTGTCATCGCTTCTTTCTAATTTGCATTCTTCGGCGTCTCAGCAATACCCAGGAAGCTTGTTTTTGAGTACCCACCACACCATACTTTCCCTCTGACATAACTGCTGCGTCTGTGTTCTTCCTCCTCCACAATTCTTCCTCTGTTCCACTATTTTTCCTCCATTTCTCTATATGCTTCCTCAATTCCCATCCTCTTCCTCCATTTCTCTGTATGCTTCCTCAATTCCCTTCCTCTTCCTCAATTCTTTCTCTATCCTTTCTCCTTTCCTCTATTCATATCCCTGTCACTTTGTATTATTCCTCCCCTTCCTCATCCTATCCACACCCCCAGAGAGAAAACTATCGTGCATTTATTCTTTTCTGTGCCTCTAAAACGAGCGCAAAGAAGCGACACCCCACAATGGCCGCTCTCGTTATTATGTACCTAGCGTTCTTCCACTCCACCACCATCACGAGACCCCCAGGTAGAGATAGAGAAGAAAAAAAAGCAAGAAAAAAAAACTGCCGGCAACAACAAAGTGACCATCAGCACACTTCTCTCCCTCCCTCCTCTCTCTCTCTCCTTTCTCTCCCTCCCTCGCTCGCTCCTTCTCTTCCCTCCCTCCGTGCCTTCCTCCTTCCCTTTTCTCCCTCTCTTCCTCTCTTCCACGTACTATCTCGATTCCTCCCCTCCGTTTCTTCTTCCTTTCCTCCCTCTTTCTCTCCCCTCTCTTTCTCTTCCTTTATCCCTACTTCTTCCTTTCTCTCCATTCCTCGCTTTTTCTCTACCTCCCTCCCTCCTTTCCACTCTTCCTTGTATCAAACTTTCTTCCCTTCCTTTTCTCCCTCTTTCTCTCCTCTTTTCCTCTTCCTTTATATCTTATTCTCTTCTCCTATTCCTTTCCTCCATTTCTTTCTTCCTCTTTGTCTTTGTCTTCCTGCTCCTCACCCCTAGCCCATCTTTTTCTTCTTGCATTCTTCTCGCTCCTCTTTCTTCCCTCTATTTATATTACACCCTTTCCTCTTCTATCCTCCCTCCTTCGCTGCTTCAATGTCTACACCTCTCCCTCCTTCCTTCTATTCTGTTGTTTATCTTCATTCCTCTATTCTTCCTCCCTCTCTCCGCCTCTCGAGTACTCTCTCCCAATTCCTTTTCTCCCTCTCTTTATGATTCATCCATCTCTCCTTCCCTCCCTCACCCTCTTTCTTTATTCTTCTCCTTTTCCTTCCTTCTGTTCTCTATTCACCCATCTCTCTATTTTTCCTACCACTCTTCTTTTGTTATCTAGCTCCCTCTTTCTTTCCCTCTCTTCTTCTTCAGCCATCTCTCCCTCCTTCCCTCCCTTTCTTCTTTCTTCTCTCCATCTTTCTTTCCCTTCCTCCTTCTCTTCTCTCTTCAGCCATCTCTCCTTTCTCGTCACCTCTCTTCACTCTTTATCCCTCTCTCCCTTATTATCTCTCTCCCTGCATCATCCCCCTCCTTCATCGGCTTCCTTCCACGGCTGTTCCTTCATTGATATTTCCGCCCCTCGCCCCATGTCATGTTCCTCCCGACATGCAGATCAGCGGCCATGACAGGCTAGTTAGCGGCGCCCTCTGTTGGCCGGGAGATTAATTACGATCAGAATGAAGGATGAATGTATCGTAGGAGTAGGTTGTTAGGAAGTTTATCTGTTGTTTTTCATGCTTGTGTTTCTTCCTTTAGTTTTTCTTTCTGGTCTTTTTTTTTCTTGTTCTTGCTCTTGTTATTGTTCTTCTCGTTTTCTCTCTTGGTCTTCTTTTTTTCCTTCTGCTTTTTCTTCTTTTTCTTCTTCTTTTTCTTTTTTTCTTTTTTCTTCCTCTTATTTTTTTCTTATTCCTTTTCTTTTTTCTTTTACTATTGTTATTTTTTTTCTTATTTTCCTTTTTTTTATATTTTTCGTTTCCTTTTCTTCTTTTTTCCTCCTCGTCCTCCTCCTTGTCCTCATCATCTTCCTCGTCCTCCTCCTCCTCCTCCTCCTCCTCGTCCTCCTCCTCCTCCTCCTCCTCCTCCTCCTCCTTCTCTTCCTCGTCCTCCTCCTCCTCCTCCTCCTCCTCCTCCTCATCGTCCTCGTCCTCGTCCTCCTCTTCTTCATCCTCTTCCTCCTCCTCCTCCTCCTCCTCCTCCTCCTCCTCCTCCTCCTCCTCCTTAACATAATTTTCCTTCCACCGTTAGCCCCGCCTCCACCACCACCACCAACACTACCACATCATCATCATCATCATCATCAACAACAACAAAGAAATAATGCAACATGTAATACAATAGCAGACACAAAAACAGCAACAACAAAAACCGCTACTACACCAAGAATGAGTAAATGGCTAAAAAAAAGTATATAGGCCTGGATAAACAAAATGCGGTGACTTAAAACCCTCCTAGTAACCACAACAATGATAATTAATGAAAAAAACAATGAAAAAAATCGCCAGAGATATCACCACTACCACCACCACCACCACCACCACCATCACCTCCCTCCCCCCCTCCACCACTATTACCCCCATTATGCTTCATCAGAGTACCCCGATATGCATCTTCCCATCAATCATAAGCGCCGTTCATGACAACAACACCGCGACAAGAGCCACGTCACCACCACCACCACCACCACCACCACCAGCCTACCATGGGAGGGAAGGCTTGTGGTTTCATTTAGATTAACACAGTGAAAAACATCCCAAATGAACACCACTGAGTGCCAGGATTCGAACCCGGGCCTTCTGACTAGAAGTCAGGGCAGCATACCGACCAGACCACCGATGGGTGTTCATTTGGGATGTTTTTCACTGTGTTAATACAGTTTCTCTAATGTATTTACACACCGTATGTGCCATAAGGGTTTGATTAAAAGCGTTTCCGTCGGTCACGGGTGTGGGCGGGGCTACCTTCACCTTCATGTCCACAGTGCGGGGCTGGGGCGTCAGTTAATGGCCGCAGAAGTGACCTCTGGCGCGGTAACCTTTTAGCCCATCGGTGGTCTGGTAGGTATGCTGCCCTGACTTATAGTCAGAAGGCCCGGGTTAGAATCCTGGCACTCAGTGGTGTTCATTTGGGATGCTTGTGGTTTTAGTGAGGGAAGTGAAGCGTGGAGGTATGGGAGGTAAATGCTGGCTTGGCGAAAGGAAAATGAGAAGGGAAAAGGAAGGAGGAGTGGAGAGGAAAAGAGGGGAGGAAGGACAGAGGGTGAGGCGAGAAAGGGAGGAATGAGAGTGTGGTATGGAGAGGAAGGGAAGAAAGGGAGGATAGTATGGTGAGGAAGGGGGGGTGGCGTGGTGAGGAAAGGAGATCGTGTGATGAGGAAGGCAAGGGGAAGTGAGACGGTGTGATGAGGAAGGAAGGAAAGGGAGGGTGGTATGGTGATGAAAGGAGGGAAGGGAGGGAGGTATGGTGAGGACAGGAGTGAGATGGTGTGTTGAGGAAAGCAAGGGATGGTAGGATAATGTGGTGAGTAATGAAGAAAGTGTAGGTGGTTTGGTGAGGTAGGGCATGTGGGTGGTGTATGTGGAAGGGAAAAAGAGGATAAGGGATATGGAGGTGATGTGGAGATTGCTTTTTTTTCTTTTACATCAAAGGAGACGGTTCAAGGGCATAAAAAAAGAAAACAATAATGAAAAAAAAAAGCCCGCTACTTACTGCTCCTGTTACCCTCGCCAATACTGTTATCCTTTCACTCTTATTAGTTGGTTTGTATTTATAACCAAAGACACATTTCAAGCGACACAGTACTAACGGAAAGTAGTTAATGGTCACAGCGGTAAGTGGTATAGCTTCTGTCTTGGCTGTAGAAATATCTGGACACCTTTCCTCCCGAAATTGACCTCTCTTTTTGGCCACTCATATGTACTCTATTCAGGAGCAGTAAGTAGCGGGCTTCTTTTATTTGATATTATTGTTTTCTTTTTTTACGCCCTTGAACTGTCTCCTTTGATGTAAAAAAATATCCGTCTTTCTATATGTAAATTAATGAGGGATGCTGTAAATACTTGTAATATTATGAGACAGAACCTGCTATTTTTTTACTGTTGCTGTCTTAGAAAACATTGCAGATATCATGCACAAAAAGCCAAGCATAAATCCCACTTGAATATTTGTATGCCTATGAATTTTAGAAGCCATACCAACTGATGAACAATAACATTTTCTGGATATTTTGCTACAGAGTAATCAGTTCCTATAAATATCAGCCTAGATTACTTTTTTTCTACTCTTTGTTTCTCTTCTCTCGCTCTCACACGCACACACAAATACTTTCTAGTTTACAATTATTTGATCATAGTAGATCGCATATTTTAACTGACTGATGGATGTAATTGCTATGGATGACTGAAGGAATTAATTGGCGGAGTAATTAGTGTCTGATTTCACCTTCTCAGTTAAACCTGCGGCTGTGACTGGCTGGCTAACTCGGTGGCTATCTGGCTGAGTGATGAACCTCGTGGGCGATTGATTTGCTCTGAAACTGGAGGTGCGGGGTGATAAGATGAGGGAGCTGCAGGGACTTGTGGATGTTCCTGAGTTATTTATAAAGCAGAGGAAGCAGATGAAAGGGGAAAAAATGAGAAAACAAAAAAAAAGCAATGCACTTCTCCTGTATTGAAAATGGAATGAGAGGCCAAAAAGGGAGGGTCATTGAGGGGCCAGACAGTGACATGGTGGCGTGACTAACGATGCGTGGAATACAGCTGATGAGGGTGCTGTATGGTGAGTGGCAGGAGGAAGTGGCAGTGGTGGCCTTATTATTATTATTTTTTACGCAGGCAAAAAGGGTTACAGGGGTCAGCTCCCGAGATTGACCTCTTCTTTGGCCACTCTCTACTTTTGTCTGTTGTGGGAGCGGCAAGTAGCGGGCTTTTTTCTGCATTTTTTGTTACCCTTGAGCTGTCTCCTTTGTTGTAAAAAAGAAAGAAAAAAGACGTTAGTAGCACAGTCGAATCACATACATATAAAAGGTAAAGTTAGGGGCATAGGCTATAGCTGCGCGTGACCTCAGTGCTCATCTCCGTCGTATTATATATTCATAGTGCCTGCCGTTTATATATGCTTGGCCCGTGCAAGGGAAAGTAGGATAGTGTGATGAGGAAGGAAGGAAAGGGAGGGTGGTATGGTGAGGAACAGAGGGAAGGGAAGGTGGTATGGAGAGGAAGGGAAGAAAAGGAGAATAGTACGGTGAGGAAGAGAGGGAAGGGAGGGTGGCATAATGAGTACAGTTGCGACGGGAGATGGTGTGATGAGGAAGGTTCACCTCTCGACCAAAGCGGCTGAGTTAACTGACGGTCATCTGGACAGCTTGTGGGAAATCTTGGCCACTCAGCGATGGTTGAAAACTGTCAGATGGCTGCGGTAGAACTCAAACACTCGTCTCCGGAACCACCACATCCTCCTCGCTGGCCATTCGTCTCTCGTTTCTGTCTCCGTGTGAAAGGGATCGATAATTTACCATTAATGTTGTGCGTGTGGAAACATAATGATGGCGCTGCTGAAGACTGAAGAGGAGGAAAGTGGGGAGATAAATGACATACCAGAATGATCACAAGAGGGCAGTGTTCATCATCGTGTCGCGTGTGGTGAATGTGATGATATACAGATTGCTTGGAAGGATTGCGTATGTGTTGATCATAGCGTTTCTGCGTATAACGACTGTAGAGAAACAAAGCGAGCAGATGTACGCAAAACCGTCTATGCATTGTAAACACGCGGACAGGGTTGGCGTGAATGGTGGTGGCGATTGTGATGCTGTGACTGCCGGTGGTGATGGACGGAGAGGGGGACTTCGAGGCGATAACATCTGTCCACGGCAAGTCGAATAGATGAGCGTCGAGCAAGGCGTGGAAGGATAATAAAAAAAAGTTCCAATAGCCGAATGTCAGGCCATAAGTATGTCTGGGTCTTCCCTTATCACCTGGAGTCCACCTCTACCCATACCCTCCACCCACACCTGGAGAGAGAGAGAGAGAGAGAGAGAGAGAGAGAGAGAGAGAGAGAGAGAGAGAGAGAGAGAGAGAGAGAGAGAGAGAGAGAGAGAGAGAGAGAGAGAGAGAGAGAGAGAGAGAGAGAGAGAGAGTGTTAGAAAGGGGTGGGGGAGGAAAAAGAAAGAGATATTCAGATGTAGAGGTGTAGAATGAATTAAAGAAGAGAAAACTAAAGAAACAGACGACTAAAGAAAGTGGCCCCAATGCAAAAGGTAGGAAGTTTAGCTTCGTGAGCGTCAGAACACTCACTGATGCTTTCTGCCGGAAGCCGTGTGAATGCATTGTGCATGAAAGATGTTAATTGGCGAACTAATTCTTATTAAGTAAAATCAATCAATCAATCAATCAATCAGTGGAGGAAAATATGGTAGAAAAAAAGTTAAAGGTAAGAAAGAAGAGGGGAAACGGATGTTGCGCCGAAAGTCGTCGCGAGGATTCCTTTGGATGTTTGTGCGCGTCCTCGAGGCCCTTTGGCCCTCCATCTCAGAGCCGATAAATGCGGCAAACGGTGCTTTCACGATATTTATGATTATTTTTATAATCCGGTCTGGCAGGCTTAAGAAGCCAGTTCTTGCATCCGCCCTCCTCCCTTCGGCGGGGATGTGGAGCTCTAGCGAGCCCAAGGTCCCCCTGGCGAGCATGGCAGAACTGCAGGGCTCCCGGCAGAGCGCCTCGCCGACCCCCGGGGCGCCGACGAAGCTGACGGAGATCATCCGGCTACAAGGCCGGGCATGTGAGGCTCATTAGCCGTGGTGGGCATTTCAGTTCGGGGAGGAACAACTCCGAACAATAAACCCGGGCAGGTGGAGCTCGATAGCGGGGGTAAGCAATTCCCCTCGGAGAGGGACAACTCCGAACAACAAACCTGAGCAGGTGATGCTCGATAGCCGGGGTGGGTGATTACCCTCGGAGAGGGACAACTCCGAACAACAAACACGAGCAGCTGACGCTCGATAGCCGGGGTGGGTGATTACCCTCGGAGAGGGACAACTCCGAACAACAAACCCGAGCAGTTGATGCCCGATAGCCGGGGTGGGTGATTACCCTCGGAGAGGGACAACTCCGAACAACAAACACGAGCAGCTGACGCTCGATAGCCGGGGTGGGTGATTACCCTCGGAGAGGGACAACTCCGAACAACAAACCCGAGCAGTTGATGCCCGATAGCCGGGGTGGGTGATTACCCTCGGAGAGGGACAACTCCGAACAACAAACCCGAGCAGTTGATGCCCGATAGCCGGGGTGATTACCTCGGAGAGGGACAACCTGAACAACAAACCCGAGCAGTTGATGCCCGATAGCCGGGTGGGTGATTACCCTCGGAGAGGGACAACTCCGAACAACAAACCCGAGCAGTTGATGCCCGATAGCCGGGTGGGTGATTACCCTCGGAGAGGGACAACTCCGAACAACAAACCCGAGCAGTTGATGCCCGATAGCCGGGGTGGGTGATTACCCTCGGAGAGGGACAACTCCGAACAACAAACCCGAGCAGTTGATGCCCGATAGCCGGGGTGGGTGATTACCCTCGGAGAGGGACAACTCCGAACAACAAACCCGAGCAGTTGATGCCCGATAGCTGGGTGGGTGATTACCCTCGGAGAGGGACAACTCCGAACATGCATGGTGGGCATATATATATATATATATATATATATATATATATATATATATATATATATATATATATATATATATATATATATATATATATATATATCTGTTCTTTATGTTTTTGTTGTTGCTGTGGTTAGCTCTACAAATTTCATTGTTATAATTTTCATTATTATTATTATTATTGTTATTATTATTATCATTATTATTATTATTATTATTATTATTATTATTATTATTATTAATTATTATTATCATTATTATTATTATTATTATTATTATTATTATTATCATTATTATTATTATTATTAATATTATTATTATTGTCATTATTATTATTACTATTATTATTATTATTATTATTATTTTTATTATTATTATTATTATTATTATTATTATTGTTTTTTTATTTTATTTACTACTGTTATCACTGTCATTAGTGATGTTGCTATCATCACCAGTATCATTATCAACACCATTAATTTGATCGGTGTGTGTGTGTGTGTGTGTGTGTGTGTGTGTGTGTGTGTGTGTGTGTGTGTGTGTGTGTGTGTGTGTGTGTGTGTGTGTGTGTGTGTGTGTGTGTGTGTGTGTGTGTGTGTGTGTGTGTGTGTGTGTGTGTGTGTGTGTGTGTGTGTGTGTGTGTGTGTTTGTGCGTGTGTATTTGTATGTGCGTGCTTAAGAAAAGTAAAAAGAAGAAGAAGAAGAAAAAGAAAAAGAAGAAGAAAAAAAGTAGGAAAAAAGAAGAAGGAAAAGAAGAAGAAATAGGAGAGAAAAAAGAAGAGAAAGAAGAAAAAGAAAAAGTAGTATAAGAAATATCAGAGAAAGAAGAAAAAGAAGAAGAGAAAGAAGAAAAAGAAAAAGTAGTATAAGAAATATCAGAGAAAGAAGAAAAAGAAAAAGTAGTATAAGAAATATCAGAGAAAGAAGAAGAAAAAGAAGAAGAGAGAGAAGAAAAAGAAAAAGTAGTATAAGAAATATCAGAGAAAGAAGAAAAAGAAAAAGTAGTATAAGAAATATCAGAGAAAGAAGAAGAAAAAGAAGAAAAAGAAGAAGAAAGAAACTACATAATTAGGATACTGTATTAAACTATATCTCCGTCACATAATTATAAGCAACGCATGTCAGGAATGCACACACACACACACACACACACACACACACACACACACACACACGGCTCAGGCAGCAATGGTAACCGAGATGAAAGTGTGGAGTCGGCGAGGCAGTGACGAAGCCCTGTCGAACTCGAGGTGATGATGGCGGTATAGTGGTGGTGGTTGTGGCGTCGGCGGCTGCGTCTTTTGTGGTGGCGTGGCTGTTTTGATTGTGCTACAGGCGGCGGTGGTGATGATGGCGGTGGTTGTGCTAGCGGTATGCTGGCTGTAGTTTGGGTGGAGGTGTGAAAGTCGTTGAAATGTGGAAGTGAAGGTAGTGGTGTTACTGATAATTGTTGTAGTAGATGTTTCAGTGGTGGTATAGTGACTGTAGCGGCGACGGTGGTGGTGGTGGTGGAAGCCGGAAGATGATAAGAAGGGATCATAATGGCTGGGTACTGATGTGTAGAGGCAGTGGTCGTGGTGACTGTGGTGGATGTGGTGTTCCTTGTGGCGGCGGTGTGGTTGATGCTGCTCGTGGTGGCGTGTGTTGTTTTCAGTTTTGTTTTTCTTTTTTTACAGTAGAGGAAACAGTACGAAGGCAAAAAAAGAAGGAAACAATAATGAAAAAAAAGCCCGCTACTCACTGCTCCTACAAAAGAGTCAAGAGGAGTGGCCGAAAGATAGGTCAATAGGTCAAATAGATAGGTTTATTGCCGTATCATTAAACAGTTATGACACTATTACTGATGCAACACTTATGGGAGACTACAGCTTGTTAAACAACTACTCATATGCAGATTGTATAAAAGATACACTCCCAATACATGGCGGCAGCCCTGATTGTAATCGCATTAGCATACATGCAGAAAATAGTTTGGGTTTGCAAGCACAAACAGATTACATGTACACCTGTTTTGATAGACATTAATCACATAGCATAATTTAAATATTTACATAACCTAATTTCAATTTAAAAAAACAATATTTTATTATATCATCATTCACCATGGCCAGAGCTTTACTAGGCAATTCTTTTTTTTTTTTTACATATAAAGACTTTGATATTTCTTTTGTTTTTAGTTAGTGCGGAGTTGCATTACGATACTTATGGCCAAGGCAGTGCGCTAAGAACGATGCCCTTGCTTGTGGACGCACTAGCTTGTCATTATATCCCCTTGTGGCATGCTTTTGGTGGATTTATGTAAAAACTGCTCTGACTGTTGTTTTTGAGATTACTGTATTTAGTAAGCAGTATAGTTTAATGAAACCTCAAATATAAGCGTTACGTTACGTGTGAATTATGGCAGTGGGCCTAGTTAGTAAAAGAATCAGATCGAATTAGCACCGGACAAACACCAGCCTCTCTGCTTCTCCTTCAGCTGTAACACTTTTTTCGTCCTATTTTTTAAACTTCCTGGACAAAATCTTCCAATCTTGGTTAGATGTTTTACTCAACTCCATACAGCAAATAAAAGATTAATTCAAATCGACAAACTATGAATGCTTCCATCTAAGTAACTGGCGACGTCTTACGATGATGGTGATTGTAGTGATGGTCGTGATGGTGGTGGTTACGATGAAACTGGTGGTGGAGTTAGTGTTTATGATTGCAGCGCTTTATGATTGTGGTGATGATAGCGGTGATGGTGACTGCGGTAGTGGTGGAGGAGGCATAGGTTAAGTGGAGGCGGTGGTGGTGATAGCGGAGGTGTTAGTGGAAGTGGTGATGGTGGCGATGGCGGTGGCGGAGGTTTTGGTGGGTGGAGGGCGGCGTTGTCTAATTATCGTACTCGTCGCATTGCAGTGTCGTCGTTTCTGACCGATAACTATAGCAAAAAACACAATCATCAATAAATAACAGTTTTAATGCTAACTTTGATGAATCTCTGTCGTTGTTTGTGTAGGTACGAGAGTTTGAGGCTTAAAAAATGATAAATACGTTGTGGTGAATACGATAATCTGGCAACGCTGGTGGAGGGCGGTGCGGCGGGGGCAGGTCAGATGCCACCATTAGGAGGGACGACAAGAAGCTTATCCGCGGCTGACATGATTCGCCAATTAAGCAGAATCAGAGCCGCTTCTTCATTCCGGTAATGCACCCTTATCGCCTTACTGCACTGCGGGGTATTTAGAAACCGCGCCTTACTGGAAGGAAAAACAAACATGACCTACAACCTTAGAGAAAGAGCAAGACTATGGCAATCATTTTACTTTGTTCCCTTCGATAATGACCTTTCCGCTATTGACAAAAGAAATACAAGACTTAGAAAATCACGTAATCTAAAACCACTGATCACAAACTTTTGACTCGAGAAGAGAACGATCGCTTGCACATCTTAAATTGTAGTAGGATAAAAAAAATAAAAAAATTCTTCTTTCTCCAGAATCGTAACGAGAAACCAGGAATCCATCGCAGAAAAAAGACTTAGAAAATCACGTAATCTAAAACCACTGATCACAAACTTTTGACTCGTGAAAAGAACGATCGCTTGCACATCTTAAATTGTAGTAGGATATAAAAAAATCGGCAGTCTTCTTCCTTCTGCAGAATCGTAACGAGAAACCAGGAATCCATCGCAGAGAAGAAACAATAACCTTTACGAAGAATTAGAAAAATACCGAGGCCCAAAAATATACTGAACATAACTCCTTTGTGGGTAATGAGAAACCACCGCGAATTAAAGATAAAAAAGAAGATAGAAAGAGATAAAAAATAGCGAGCAAGACTTTCTTGAGGGGAAGCCGCAAGACTCTCACAAGCAGCATCAACCTTGACACTCGGGTTACATGGATGCGCTGCTGTGACTCCGATCGTGTTTTGAGCGAGGTGTGTTCGCATCATAGTCCCCGGGTACGGCCTGCAGCAAGACATTTAGCGCTGGGCAGGAGAGGCCCCCCTTTAGGCGACAGTGTGATATTAAGTTCGTGATCAATGAAACCTTTGTGTGACCTCTGTGGGATGCAGGAGACCCGGAGAGGATGTTATACAGACGGGGGGACTAGAATGCAGTGTGGGGTGTTTGAGTGAGACAGACAGACAGGCAGAGAGAGAGAGAGAGAGAGAGAGAGAGAGAGAGAGAGAGAGAGAGAGAGAGAGAGAGAGAGAGAGAGAGAGAGAGAGAGAGAGACGATTTACATATTTTTTTTCTTTATCATTGGTGTCTTTCAAGTTCCTATTATGTTGGTCAGTCTTAATTTAAACAAAAAAAAACATGTAAATAATTCAGCTGATGCGTCACTTCCATAATGGCGTCGCTCTCCTCTCCTCATCGTGTTTCCCTATAGTTTTTTTTTTTTTTTTTTTTTACTCTCCGCTGCAAACTCCTCTCGGTTAATAAGCACTAAAAACCGCGAGGATGTCTCATATTAAAAAAAAAGGTCCTCGCTGCCACAAATAGACTTCAGATGCGGCGAAATATTAATTACTTTACAATCCCGGTTGAAACCCTCATTTATATTTTTTAACATTGAGGTTTTATTCTCTCCTTAGGTCAAAAAGTCTCAAGTCCTCGCTAGACAAACGTGCTTCCTGGTGAGACTGGCAGCGGTGTTCCTTTAAATGTTGGCAGGCGATTTGTTGGCAGGCGCGGATTTGTCTCCGTCTTACAAAGCACTGAATGAAGCAGCAACATATTTTCTTTATCTTTCGGACATTAAAAGTAGGTTCAGGTTTGGTTTTTGAGAAGTAAGTCGCACCTCATTATTCGATCAGGTCGGTAACAGAAGAAAAACCGAGAGCAACATTGAAGAAGAAAAAACGACAGAATGATCATAATCTTCTCATTCACCAAAAAATAATGCCCCGACCAATAAAAAGAGATATCGAGCTAAAGTTCAGCGTTGTCTGCCTCTGACTATAATGCCACTTAAGTAAAGAGACGTGTTGCCTCCATCCGAAGAGATATCTTATTGTCCCACACGAGTGACTGGCATTTCCTCCGAGCCCCGAGAGTCATTTCCTTTGCGTCTCAGTAAATTACATTGAACACCCTCTTACAAAACCTGCCTTCTACTAATCTCGGCTCCTCCTTAAGCCCACTATTTATATCCTTTAGAGCCGATCTCACAGTCCAACACAGTGTCTTCGTAACAGCCCGAACCAGACTATAGAATCCCATACAATCCAAAATGGTGAGGTCTTCGATGCCACACTAAATACACAAGACTTTTCCTGTATAGTTTCATCAAATTTGTGAACTGAAATATAAACACCAGACACTATACAAGTAAATTTCGAAGGCTCTGGTATTGGGTTGGGAGCTTACTAACCCGTCATGGGGAACTGTGAAACTGGCCCTTGGTAACTTGAATTGGTTTATGGTTGCCAGTGTATGATTTGACAGCTGATTTATACGCCTCTCTCAGCACACGTGGAGCTCGACAGGCGGAGTCGTGAAAACAGAAACCCTTAATAAGATGAAGCCGCGGCGAGTCACGCGGAAACACTGCCTGCCTCGCCTTCCTTTGCGTTTGTCAGTGTGTTTGTAAGTTTGTATGCTTGTTTGTGTGTTTGTTTTTCTTGTTTCCTTGTTTGCTTATTTGTGTGTATATGTGTCTCTGTCTGTTTTTTTTGTTTGTCTGTCTGCCCGTCTGTTTGTTTCTGGGTGTCTGTCGATCTATTTGTCTGTCTGTCTGTTTGCCGTCCTTTCTCTCAGTCTGTCTGTCAATCTCTGTCTATCCTGTCCCACCAAAATCACAGCAGGAGCCACCGACGGACTCAAGAAGGCTCGCATGTGAAGTATACCTGCATTTATTTTTTCCTTTGACGTAATTTGACCCAAACGAGTAAATGATCAGTATACAATCAACACAAACTGGAAGCGTTATAATTTATCAGGCCACGTGACCCGCTCAGCCAAGATTCAAAACAACCGATAAAAGCTGGCCCTGCAGCAAGGCATAAATAACTCCAGTTTCTTGCCGCAGCACCCGTAACGTTATCAGCCGTGACCTTGACCCGCCTAGTGTGTGTGTGTGTGTGTGTGGTGGGGGGGACGTAAGTAATCCTTGGTAATTCCTCGCGGCGCGTGCTTGTGGAGATCTAAACCTGGTGTGTGAGATTTGCAAAAAATAAAATAAAATAAAAATCAGTTTGACGCGTCTGAACTAAGAAAACATTAATGAAGTCTATTAAAAAAAAAACTCATTCAATAACAATAAGCGGAGTATCCCATTAAAACAAGGTGAACGTCTATATTAAGATCCTCTGGTATCAGTATTACCTTATTAACATTTTATTTCCCTTAACATATGCTCCGATCTAACGCGTGAGTTCAATGTCGCAGTAAGTAGTTATCAAGAGCAGGACGGGGTATCTCTGCGTACATCTATCGCCTCTTCTTCGACAATACACAACTGTCCTCTTCTACATTAAAATTTATCGGTCTGTCTTTAAATCAGAATCCCAGTTGTGAACTCCATATCTCATCTCTCACTTAATGAGCTTCGTTGCGGTTTTGCATTTTCGATCAATTCGTTTACCCCTCCCAGAAACCAGTTATGGACGAGGCCTTGTCCAGTTTCTTCCCTTGATTTCTTTTATCACTATTTTCATGCTACCTGAGCTAAGGACTTAGTTAAATGTGCGCCGCCACCACACCTGTCGCCATGCTGTCCATCTTAGCGCATTCCTCTAGTCCAACTCCCTCTTACGGGCATGTGGCACGTTACCCAGAAGCCGACCGTGCTCATCGGGTTGTCTCTGTAAATGACAATCCTGAGTGGAGGAGGCCAAGGGGACGCCCACATAATTCGTGGCTTGAGTAAGTCGATAGCTCCTGCCGGGAGGTACTTAGGATGGGAAAGGGGCCTATTTGGAGACTCGCCCGGAAGGACCCGCGGACTTGGCGTCGTAGGGTGGGCGTATGCCCCCATTGATTGGCCGAGCTCCCTCTGCAAGAATTTGACAGTATCTTCACTCTTTTATCTCTTTCACTGGTAAACTCTGGAACAGCCTTTCTCCGTCTATATTTCCTGGTTCTTGTGACTAAAATTTGTTCGAGAGAAAGCATCTCGACACCCTTGTAACTATAATGGACATCTTTTTGAGCATTTTCTCTACTCATTTTGAATGAACACCGTTCCTCCAGTCTATTTTTATATTGTGATTGGCCTGGCCTGCCTCCTTTGTCATAAACAACATCAAGCAGTAATATATTGAGAAGCATTTGCACAGTAGCTGCTTACTAAAAAGCTCCTCCCCATCACCAATTCAAATCTCTGAGGGTGTTTTTTTTTTTTCCTTTTTTATTTATTTTTTTGAGGTGGGAGACTTTGAACTATTTTTTTCCGTAAAAAAAGTGGGGATGAAATAGAGCACAGCCGCTGAGCGAGCAGGAACGGCCGCAGCGTAGCAACACACATGTTCAGCCCAGTTCTGGAATCCCCGTGTGACACATCGGGTCGTTAGGGATTAAATAAGTATAACATATTATGTAAGGCAATACGTCTGTCCGCTGAATGGCTCATAGTGACAAGTTGCTGACGCTCGCGAGTGTTGTCATCCGGGAATTGTTGACAGTGAAAGAGAAATACAAGGATGGGAGGGAATGGCGCGGCCCTCGTTGGCAACATGGATTAGTTATGAGAGAGAGAGAGAGAGAGAGAGAGAATGCTCTAATATATTTTCTTAAGCGAGTATGAAGCTGACAGCCGTAGCAAAAAGTTTAATTAAGAATACGCCGTTCAAGGGAGGCTGCGGTGTAGTTTACTATTGGAAAGGACGAAAGAGTGAAGATTCTGGTTAACCCTTTCATTTGGACACGAGGAAGGGTGGCGTGGTGTCGCTAGGGCAGGATAACGGGGCTGGACTAGGCTATATGGGTCCCAGCGCGTGGCGGCCATGTTCCGCGTCGCCAGGCCCTCCTCCCTTCCCCTCCCTCCCCGCTCTCTGCTCTGAGGAAACACCACCTCTTGTGATGTGATTGGTCCGCTCGCGGGCGACCCCGGCGTTGTGTTCTGCCTTCAGCGTCACTTTTCCTGCCTCCCTTTATGCACGGACGAGCCGCCAACAGCCGTAAGTGACTGTTATTGTGTCCCCAGGGCACTGACGAGCTCCAGAGGAGGCCAGGGCCGGGGACTGAGAGGCAAGGAGCGGGGTGCGGAGCGAGGGAGACGGACGGGTGTCGCCCGGCGGCGGGCAGGTCACCAGAGACCACTTTGTGCTTTATCTTTCACCCATTACTGTGCCGGTACTGGCGCCTATCACACCGAGACGAGGTAATGTGACCTTCAGGCCAATGGTGGCACCCCGCCGAGCAGCAGCAGAGGACGGGCAGGGCAGCGGAGGGACGGGGCGGTGTGGTGGCGGTGGCGGAGGGCGGGGCGACTGCGCGTGATGGCCGCTATGCTGTGACTCATTCACGGGTATACACTAGCGTGGGCGGCTTTCTTGTGGCTGCAGGCTTTTGGCACTCCTCTTAGTGGGTGTTTTGTTTAAAAAAAACATCAGCATGAAGATGACGGAGGAGCGGTAAGCTTGTGAGTGCCCCTGGCATGGCGGGGCACCTGTGGGGCGGCCATTTTACAGTGTGAGGCGAGGCAGCGCGATGGAGCCCCGCAGGGTGTGCAGGGCTCGCCGCGCCCCGTCGTCGCTATGGTGTTGGTCAGCTGACACGGGCATCTCGGAGTGTCCCGGGGCGTCCAGTGACTATGTAACCTGCACGTTGATGGCGTGACACAGCAGCAGCCTTTGAACTCTAATGACACCTCGTGAGGCGACACACACACACACACACACACACACACTGTCCCCATCTCCGCCACACTCTTCAAAACGGACGGAACAGTAATAACAATAATAACAGGAAGTATGCCTTCATACAGCCTGTGCCTAAGAAGGGTGACCGCTCCAATCCCTCAAACTACCGTCCTATAGCTTTACTTTCTTGTCTATCTAAAGCTTTTGAATCAATCCTTAACCGGAAGATTAAAATGCACCTTTCCACTTCTGACCTTCTATCTGATCGCCAGTATGGGTTCCGCAAGGGGCGTTCTACTGGTGATCTCCTTGCCTTCCTAACGGACTCTTGGTCATCCTGTCTTAGCCGTTTCGGTGAAACCTTTGCTATTGCGCTGGACATATCAAAAGCTTTTGATAGGGTCTGGCACAAATCCTTGCTTTCCAAACTACCCTCCTACGGTTTCTATCCTTCTCTCTGTACCTTTATCTCCAGTTTCCTTTCTTACCGTTCTATGCCTGCCGTGGTAGACGGTCACTGTTCTTCCCTTAAACCTATTAACAGTGGTGTCCCACAGGGTTCTGTCCTATCTTCCACTCTCTTCCTGTTGTTCATTGATGATCTTCTTTCCAAAACGTACTGTCCTATCCATTCCTACGCCGATGACTCCACTCTGCATTACTCAACTTCTTTTAATAGAACACCCACCCTCAGTGGCGTACCAAAAAGTTGAAAAGGGGGGGGCCAATATATATATATATATATATATATATATATATATATATATATATATATATATATATATATATATATATATATATATATATATATATATATATATATATATATATATATATATATATATATATATATATATATATATATATATATATATATATATATATATATATATATATATATATATATATATATATATATATATATATATATATATATATATATATATATATATATATATATATTCATATATATATTAGAGATAAAAAGATGAAAGAGATTAGGAAAGTTTTGAGAAATGGAGAGAGGGAAAGAAGGAGGCGGAGGAGGAGATAGAGGGGAGGAGGAGGATGAGGAGAAGAAAGAGGAGGAGGAGGAGGAGGAGGTAGGAGCAAGGAGGTAAACTAAACATTTGTTTGTCTACTTGTCTTTGCTTCCGGACGTTTCCACTCTGTTGTTTATACACACACACACACACACACACACACACACACACACACACACACACACACACACACGCGCGCACGGCCCGGTAGCTCAGTGGATAGAGCGTCTGGCTCACAACCAGAAGGACTGGGGTTCGATTCCCCGGCCGGGAGAAGATAAGTTGGGTTTATCTTCTTTCACGTGTAGCCCATGTTCATCTAGCAGTGAGTAGGTACGCGACGTCAGGCGAGTAATTGTGACCTCGCTTTAGCTGTGTGTTGTGTGTGAGTGGTCTCAGTCCTACCCAAAGATCGGTACTATGAGCTCTGTGCTCTTCCGTAGGGGACCGGCTGGCTGGCTCGAGAGAGCCCTGCAGCAGACCAAGAGGAGAATTATACACACACACACACACACACACACACACACACACACACACACACACACACACACACGAGGGCCGCCATTCATCATCATAATATTGGTTCATAATGCGAGGTATATGGATTAATATGATGCTAATATGACGAGTGTTTTAATATTCTGAAAATGACTCACTGGGAAGGTTATAGTGAAGAGGACAATGATAGTGGGATTGACGATGATAGTGATGATGTTGATGCTGATAATGATGATGATGATGCTGGTGATGATGGCAGTAGTGTGAGTGGTGCATGTGATGCTGCTAGTAGTAATAACAGTAGTGGTAGTGATGGAGATGATGTGTCCAATTTCCAAGAAGGTTCGTGAAAGCTTTAACTTTTTCTTCTCTCTCATTTCCTGCCTCCCTCTTCCCTTTCTGTCTTTCTCCTCCACCCCTGTCCTACCCTCCTCCTCCTTCTACTATTCCTTCCTGAACTTCCCACCCTCCCACATACCATCCCTCCTCCTCTTCCTCCTCTTCCTCCTACACTAACTGGGTGGTGTGGGGAGTAAATCAAAGCATGATAATTTATAATGGAAAAACGTCGAGTGAGTGAAGGAGTGAAGGAGACAGTGAGTGAGGAAAGGAGGGAGGGAGGGAGGGAGTGATGAATGGGTGAGCGAAAGAGGGAGGGAGGGAGTGATGAGTGGGTGAGCGAAAGAGGGAGGGAGGGAGGGAGGGAGGGAGTGATGAGTGGGTGAGCGAAAGAGGGAGGGAGGAAGGGAGGGAGGGAGTGATGAGTGGGTGAGCGAAAGAGAGAGGGACGGAGGGAGGTAGGGAGTGATGAGTGGGTGAGCGAAAGCGGGAGGGAGGAAGGAAGGGAGTTGGAGGGAGTGATGAGTGGGTGAGCGAAAGAGGGAGGGAGGGAGGGAGGGAGTGATGAGTGGGTAAGCGAAAGAGGGAGGGAGGGAGGGAGGGAGTGATGAGTGGGTGAGCGAAAGAGGGAGGGAGGGAGGGAGGGAGTGATGAGTGGGTAAGCGAAAGAGGGAGGGAGGGAGGGAGGGAGGGAGTGATGAGTGGGTGAGCGATTACAGAACAACTCCACGAAGGGGATATTGCAGATGAAACAAACATCGAATATAGGGAAAATACACTAAAAGAACATCAGAAATAAGAACATAAGAACATAAGAACGCAGGAGTCTACAAGAGGCCGGTAGGCCTGTACGAGGCAGCTCCTTTGACCCTAAGCTCCCGTGTATCTAACCCCACCTAATATCGCTGTCCATGAATTTATCTAGTCTATTTTTGAATGTGACACTTGTATTGGCACTCACCACATGACTGCTAAGCCTATTCCACTCATCCACCACCCTGTTAGTAAACCAATTTTTGCCTATGTCCCTGTTGAATCTGAATTTATCCAGTTTAAACCCATTACTTCGTGTCCTACCCGGTTCTCTTACCAACAAAACCTTATGAATGTCTCCCTTATTAAAGCCCTTCATCCATTTATAAACCTCGATCATGTCTCCACGTACTCTTCGCCTTTCTAGAGAATGCAAGTTTAACTGTTTGAGTCTTCCCTGGTATGGCAAGTTTCTCAACCCCTGAATCATCTTAGTCATCCTCCTCTACACCGATTCTAACATTTTGATATCCATTCTATAGTAGGGTGACCAGAACTGAGCCGCATATTCAAGATGAGGTCTAACTAATGCTAAATATAGTTTGAGGAAGCCTTCGGGGCTTCTGTTGTTTACGCTCCTTGAAATAAATCCCAGTACCCTATTAGCTCGATTTATAGCTTGAATGCATTGTGCCCTTGGACGGAGATCAGAGCTCACTAAGACCCCCAAATCCCTCTCGCACCCAGACCTACTTATGAGAGTGTCATTTAAGCAATAGTTATGTGAGGGGTTGTTCCTACCTACACTCAGAATACTGCACTTCCCTACATTGAACTTCATCTGCCATTTATCCGCCCAGTCATACAATCTGTTGAGTTCACCTTGGAGAATACTAGCGTCCTGATCCGACTCGATTACTCTACCGATCTTGGTATCATCTGCAAATTTACTAACATCACTACTAATTCCTGTATCTAAGTCATTGATATAAATAATAAACAAAAGTGGACCTAATACCGAACCTTGTGGGACCCCACTCGTAACACATCCCCAGTCAGATCTTTTACCATTGATTTGCACTCTTTGCTTCCTATTGCTAAGCCACGCCTTGACCCAGTTCAAAACTTTACCCTCTACTCCGTGAGCCTGTAATTTAAGCAACAGTCGTTGGTGAGGAACTTTGTCAAACGCTTTACTAAAATCAAGATAGATTACATCATAATTTTCATCTCTGTCAACCGCCTCAAATACTTTATTGTAGAAGGACAAGAGATTGGTGAGGTATGACCTACATTTTGTGAACCCATGCTGCGAGTCGTGAATTAAGCTATGTTTCTCTAAATGCTCCCGAATGTTCCTGGCTATTATGGACTCCAGCATCTTGCCTATAGCCGATGTTAAGCTAATTGGGCGATAGTTTGAAGCAACTGACCTCTCCCCCTTTTTAAAAATCGGCGTCACATTAGCTACTTTCCATAGGCTCGGCACATAGCCAGTATTTACCGACATCTTAAAGATGTCGGTTAGTGGGTTACTGAGTATATCGCCTAATTCCTTTAATACCCTCGGAAATATCCCGTCAGGACCTGGCGACTTGTTCTTCTTAAGCTTATCTATCTCATCCTGAGCTACTTGCCTGGTAATGATTATATCCCTCAATTTATCGCCATCCCCGCCCTCGTACACCTGAACTCTTTCCGGTATAGTCGTTCGATCCTCCTGTGTGAATACTGAAAGGAAGTAGTCGTTCAACAATGTGCTCATATTTTCGTAATTTTCTACTAGCTCCCCTGTGTTTGTTTTCACCGGTCCAATTTTCTCCCGTGTTTTTGTTCTATACATCTGAAAGAAGCCCTTAGGATTACTTTTCGCCTCATTTGCTACTTTGATCTCATAGTTCCTTTTTGCTATCCTGGTGTTTTTCTTAACTAATCTAGATAGTTCGACGTACCCTGAGCCCTGAGATAATGCAGGAGAGGAATTCCAGGAAATAGATAAGATGGAAGCACACCCTGAAAAAATGGGAAAAATGAGATAAAACATATACAAAAATCCAGCAAGAAGGCCTTTGGTGCCGTATATTGGTACGGGTGAGCCTTCTCTGGGGTGAAGGAGACTCAGCTGTGGCAAGATACGGCACCGGGTGGAGGCGATACAGGTGTTCTACACCACTCCAGCGCACTACAAATGAAAAAAAATGACACCGGAGACAGGTTAATATAGATAAGGAATACCGGGGAGAAAAATCAGATACAAAACACATCAGCAAAACGAACAACTAGGATTAAGGACTTTGGTGTGGTATGTTGGTATAGGTGAGCCTTCTCTGGGGTGAAGGAGACTCAGCTGTAGCAAGATACCGCGTCACGAAAAGGCGATGTAGATACTCTCTCTACACAACACCAGCTCACGGGAAGTAAAGAAAAATGACACCGGAGACAGGGTAATACAGAATAAAGAATACCAGGAAAAAGAAACACAACATCAACAAAGGGAAAACAACAGCAGTAACAATAATAACAACAACATCAAAATATATAAATAAACTAGCACCCAGGCGTCTGGTGTGGTATGTTGGTACGGGCGAGGCTTCTCTGGGGTGAAGGAGACTCGTCTGTAGCAGGGTACGGCATCACCAAGAGAAGCCGATATAGAAGCAACACCAGGTAAAGGAAATTGAAGAACGAGAACACAAGGGAAATACAGTAACAAGAACAGCAGGAAAAAGATAAGATGATAAACCAACATTTAAATAAGGAAATGGTCATTATCCACATTTTCGGCTCCAAGTAACATCAAGAAAATGACGAGTGAGTCTCTTGCGGGGTGAGACAGGCTCACCCGGACCAAAGGACATCACAAGAGGAGGATAGAAATAAGAACAGCAACAGAAGAAAATTATATGAAAGCGGAAAAGAACTATAAGAAAACATAAAAGAAGAAAAGAAATAGAAAAAAGGAATAGAATAGAAAGAAAAAAAATGAGATAAAGTAATAAATAATTAAATCATTCAATAAATAAATAACCATACAACTAACTATTTAACCAGCTCCTTCACTAATTAGCTTTTTGTCTCATTAAGGAGAAGAGAGCTGTTAGACCCAAAATTAAGAGGAAAGAGATAAAGTTTAACTAAAACACCTAAACATTTCATGAAGAACAGAAGGAAATGAATGTCACCCTAAACACACTGGCATGTTTCATGTTATCTTATAATGCTTTGCCCTTGACGACAGAAAACTCTCTCTCTCTCTCTCTCTCTCTCTCTCTCTCTCTCTCTCTCTCTCTCTCTCTCTCTCTCTCTCTCTCTCTCTCTCTCTCTCTCTCTCTCTCTCTCTCTCTCTCTCTCTCTCTCTCTCTCTCTCTCTCTCTCTCTCTCTCTCTCTCTCTCTCTCTCTCTCTCTCTCTCTCTCTCTCTCTCTATATCACTCTCTCTGGCTCCATGTATATATACGTAAAAATTATGTGCACTCCAGCATCTCGTTTTTCATGTAAACCTGTTTTTGTATGTGAACATTATTAAAGTAATATTTAGTAGTCCGCCCACACACACACACACCCACCCACATCCACCCACAAACCCACACCCATAACCCACCCATACCCACCCACAAACCCACACCCATAACCCACCCACACCCACCCACAAACCCACACCCATAACCCACACCCATCCACCTACACCCATAACCCACCCACACCCACACCCACACCCATAACCCACACCCGATTTCCCATGGAATGGTTACTGCTTCCAGGAGAGAGACCCCTCTGTGTGTGCCCAGCGCATCACAGAGGTGATGTTTCTGGAATGGAGGCATACATTCCACGTTCTTTCTCTACTCCTCATGCTAAAAAGCCTTGGTTTAATCATGCTTGTTATCGTGCTATTAAAGATAGAGAGGCAGCTCACAAAAGGTTCCAGAGCCTTCGAACTCCCGTTAACTATGACCTTTACATTTCAGCCCGGAATCGTGACAAATCCATTCTCCGACTTACCAAAACTTCTTTTATCAATAGAAAATGTCAACACCTTGCTTCTTCTAATTCTTTCCGTGACTTCTTACATCTAGCCAAAAATATCTCCAATTTCACATCTTCCTCTTTCCCTCCTCTCCTTAACCCTGACGGCAGCACTGCCGTCTCATTTTTTTTTTTACAGCTACGGATACAGTTCAAGGGCGTAATGAAAAAATAAAAAAGGCCCGGTACTTACTGCTCCCGAACAGAGGTTAAAGGAGTGTTCAAAATCAGAGGTCAATTTCGGAAGGAGAGGTGTCCTGATACCCTCCTCTTGAAAGAGTTCAAGTCATAGGCAGGAGGAAATACAGATGAAGGAAGATTGTTCCAGAGTTTACCAGCGTGAGGGATGAAAGAGTGAAGATGCTGGTTAACTCTGGCATAAGGGGTTTGGACAGTATAGGGATGAGCATGAGTAGAAAGTCTTGGGTAGCGGGGCCGCGGGAGGAGGGGAGGCATGCAGTTAGCAAGTTCAGAAGAGCAGTCAGCATGAAAATATCGATAGAAGATAGAAAGAGAAGCAACATGGCGGCGGAATTTGAGAGGTAGAAGACTATCAGTATGAGGAGGAGAGCTGATGAGACGAAGAGCCTTGATTCCACTCTGTCAAGGAGAGCTGTGTGAGTGGACCCCCCCCTACACACATGAGATGCATACTCCATACGAGGGCGGACAAGGCCCCTGTAAATGGACAGCAACTGTGGGGAGGAGAAGAACTGGTGGAGACGGTACAGAACACCCAGCCTCGAGGAAACTGATTTAGTAAGAGATGAGATATGAAGTTTCAAGATGAGATTTAGAGTTAAGGATAGACCGAGGATGTTTAGTGTTGAGGAAGGTGATAGCTGGGTGTTGTCAAAGAATAGGGGATATTTGTTTGGAAGATTGTGTCGAGTGGATAGGTGGAGAAACTGTGTTTTTGAGGCTTTGAAGGACACCAGGTTCCTCTTGTCCCTATCGGAAATAATAGTAAGGGCTGAGGCTCAGCGTTCTGCAGCCTCCAGCCTTGAGTCGTTAAGCTCCTGTGGGGTGGGTCTTCTATTAAAAGAAGTTGAGTAATGCAGAGTGGAATCATCGGCATAGGAATGTATAGGACAGTTCGTTTTGGAAAGAAGATCATCAATGAACAAAAGAAAGAGAGTGGGAAATAGGACAGAACCCTGTGGGACACCACTGTTGGTAGGTTTAGGGGAAGAACAGTGACCGTCTACCACCGCGGAGATAGAACGGCCGGAAAGGAAACTGGAGATAAAGGAGCAGAGAGAGGGATATAATCCGAAAGAGGACAGTTTAGAGAGCAAAGACTTGTGCCATACGCTATCGAAGGCTTTCGATATGTCTAGCGCAACAGAGAAAGTTTCACCGAAACGGCTAAGAGAGGATGACCAGGAGTCAGTTAAGAGAGCAAGAAGATCGCCAGTAGAACGCCCCTTGCGGAACCCATACTGGCGATCAGATAGAAGGTTAGAATTGGAAAGGTGCTTTTGAATCTTTCGGTTAAGGATTGATTCAAAAGCTTTAGATAGACAGGAAAATAAAGCTATAGGGCGGTAGTTTGAGGGATTGGAACGGTCACCCTTCTTAGGCACAGGCTGTACAAAGGCATACATGCAGCAGGAAGAAAAGGTAGATGTTGATAGGCAGAGACGAAAGAGTTTGACCAGGCAGGGTGTCAGCACGGAGGCACAGTTTTTAAGGACAATAAGAGGCACTCCATCAGGTCCATAAGCCTTCTGAGGATTGAGGCCAGAGAGGGCATAGAAAACATCATTTTGAAGAATCTTTATAACAGGCATAAAGGAGTCAGAGGGGGGATGAGTAGGAGGAATATGCCCAGAATCGTCCAGAGTGGAGTTTTTGGAAAAAAAGTTTGAGAGAAGAGTTCAGCCTTAGAGATAGATGAGACGGCAGTGTTGCCGTCAGGACTGAGGAGTGGAGGGAAAGATGAAGAAGTGAGGTTGGAGATATTTTTTACTAGATGCCAGAAGTCACGGGAGGAGTTAGAGAAAGCAAGGTTTTGGCATTTTCTATTAATAAAAGAGTTTTTGGTTAGTCGGATAATAGATTTGGCACGATTCCGGGCAGAAATGTAAATTTCATAATTAGCATTAGTTTGAAGGCTCTGATACCTTTTGTGAGCTGCCTCTCTATCATTGACAGCACGAGAACAAGCGTGATTAAACCAAGGCTTTTTAGTGTGAGGAGTAGAAAAAGAACGAGGAATGTATGCCTCCATTCCAGAGACAATCACCTCTGTGATGCGCTGAGCACACACAGATGGGTCTCTATCCTGGAAGCAATAATCATTCCACGGGAAATCGGAAAAGTACATCCTCAGGTCGTCCCACCGGGGTGAAGCAAAATGCCAGATGCATCGCCTCTTCGGTGGGTCCAGAGGATGTACAGGAGCGATAGGACAGGATGCAGAAATAAGATTGTGATCGGAGGAGTCCAATGGAGAGAACAGTTTGACATAATAAGCAGAAGGGTTAGAGGTAAGGAAGAGGTCTAGAATGATGGGCCGGTCTCCAAGACGGTCGGGAATACGTGTAGGGTGCTGGACCAACTGCTCTAGGTCGTTGAGGATAGCAAAGTTGTAGGCTTGTTCACCAGGATGAAAGCCAAAGCTGGTGGTGAACACTGAAATCTCCTAGGATGGAGATTTCAGCGAAGGGAGAGTGGGTCAAGATGTGCTCCACTTTAGAGTTCAAATAGTCAAAGAATTTTACATAGTTAGTAGAGTTAGGTGAGAGATAAACAGCACTGATGTATTTAGCAATAGAATGACAATGAAGTCTTAGCCAGATGGTAGAAAATTCAGAAGAGTCAAGGTTGTGGGCACGAGAGCAAGTGATGTCGTTGCGCACGTAGGAGCAACATCCAGCTCTGGATTGAAATTTAGGATAGAGATAGTAGGAGGGAGCAGAGTAGAGATTGCTGCAAGTTCCCTCAGAAACCTGTGTTTCGGTAAGGAAGAGAAGGTGAAGTTTAGAGGAGGAGAGATAATGTTCCACAGAATGAAAATTAGAACGAAGACCGCGAATGTTGCAGAAATTGAAAAGAAAGAGGTTCGAGGAGTTAACAAGATACCTCTCGGGTCGGCAGTCAGAAGGGGAGTCCTCCCTGGGGGATTTTGTGGTCCCCCCCCTCCCAGGAGGGGACTCCGAGGCTTGATGTAAGTGCGACTTTTTGAAATTTGAATTTTGGGAAAAGGTGTATATGTTGTGTGAATGTAGTGTGGTGTGGATAGAGAGAGGATCTGTCTTTAGAGATCATGCTGAACTACTCTCTGGTGTTGGTGAGACAATAAGGAAACGGTTAATGAGGACATGGGAAGGGTCTTTGGAGGGCTTCAGCTCCCTTCTCACCTCCCATATCTACCTCACCGGAAGTGGCTTCCGCCCATTCGGTAGGTGTCTTCCTACCTACTCCAACCAAGTCATCTGTCTCTAAGGCTGAACTCTTCGCTCAGACTTTCCGTAGGAACTCCACCTTGGACGATTCTGGGCATATTCCTCCTACTCATCCCCCCTCTGACTCCTTTATGATTGTTATAAAGATTCTTCCAAATGATGTTATCTATGCCCTCTCCTGCCAGAACTCTCAGAAGGCTTATGGACCTGATGGAATGCCTCTTATTGTATTTAAAAACTGTGGTTCCGTGCTGACACCCTGCCTGGTCAAACTCTTTCGTCTCTGCCTATCAACATCTACCTTTCCTTCCTGCTAGAAGTATGCCTTTGTACAGCCTGTGCCTAAGAAGGGTGACCGTTCCAATCCCTTAAACTACCGCCCTATAGCTTTACTTTCCTGTCTATCTAAAGCTTTTGAATCAGTCCTTAACCAGAAGATTCAAAAGCACCTTTCCACTTCTAACCTTCTATCTGATCGCCAGTATGGGTTCCGCAGGGGGCGTTCTACTGGCGATCTTCTTGCTCTCTTTACTGACTCCTGGTCATCCTCTCTCTGCCGTTTGGGTGATACTTTCTCTGTTGCGCTAGACAAATCGAAAGCCTTCGATAGAGTCTGGCACAATTCTTTGCTTTCTAAACTGCCCTCTTTCGGATTCTATCCCTCTCGCTGTTCCTTTATCTCCAGTTTCCTTTCCGGCCGTTCTATCTCCGCTGTGGTAGACGGTCACTGGTCTTCCCCTAAGCCTATCAACAGTGGTGTTCCACAGGGATCTGTCCTATCACCCTCTCTCTTCCTGTTATTTATCAGTGATCTTCTTCCCGTAACAAACTGTCCTGTCCACTCATACGGCGACGACTCCACCGTGCATTATTCAACTTCTTTCAATAGAAGACCATTACAGCAGGAAGTACACGACTACAGACTGGAGGCTGCAGAACGCTTAACCTCAGACCTTGCTATCGTTTCCGATTGAGGCAGAAGGAACCTTGTGTCCTTCAATGCCTCAAAAACTCAATTTCTACACCTATCAACTCGACACAATCTTCCAAACACCTATCCCCTTTTCTTAGACAACACTCAGCTATCACCTTCTTCAACACTAAACATCCTCGGTCTATCCTTTACTCAAATTCCCTACTGGAATCTTCACATCTCTCTCGGTAAATCAGCTTCCTCGAGATTGGGCGTTCTGTATCGTCTCCGCCAGTTCTTCTCCCCCGCGCAGTTGCTATCCATATACAGGGGTCTTGTCCACCTTTGTATGGAGTATGCATCTCACGTGTGGGGGGCTCCACTCACACAGCTCTTCTCGACAGAGTGGAGTCTAAGGCTCCTCGTCTCATCAGCTGTCCTCCTCCTACTGATAGTCTCCTATCTCTTAAATTCCGTCGCGATGTTGCCTCTCTTTCTATCTTCTATCGATATTCCCACGCTGACTGCTCTTCTGAACTTGCTAACTGCATGCCTCCCCCCCTCCCGCCGCCCCGCTGCACACGACTTTCTATTCATGCTCATCCCTATACTGTCCAAACCCCTTATGCAAGAGTTAACCAGCATCTTCACTCTTTCATCCCTCACGCTGGTAAACTCTAGAACAATCTTCCTTCATCTGTATTTCCTCCTGCCTACGACTTGAACTCTTTCAAGAGAAGGGTATCAGGACACCTCTCCCTCCCGAAATTGATCTCTCTTTCGGCCACCGCTTATGATTCTTTTTTTAGGAGCAGCGAGTAGCGTTTTTTATTTTTATTATCGTCTCCATTTTTTGTGCCCTTGAACTGCCTCCTTTGTTGTAAAAAAAAAAAAAAAAAAAAACCCACACCCATTACCCACCCACACCCACACCCATAACCCACACCCACCCACCCACACCCATAACCCACACCCACCCACCCACACCCATTACCCACACCCACCCACCCACACCCACACCCATCCACCCACACCTACACCCCCACCCACACACACACACACACACACACACACACACATACATACATACATACATACATACATACATAAATACATATATACATACATACATACATACATACATACATACATACATACATATACACAGTGAGAGAGAGAGAGAGAGATTGATTTGATTTGATTGATTGATTGATTGATTTACCTCAAGGTTGTTACATATATTATTTTACACATTGTCTTTAAGACGTAATAGTTATGTGAGGGGTTGTTGCTACCTACACTGAGAATACTGCACTTCCCTACATTGAACTCCATCTGCCATTTATCCGCCCAGTCAAACAATCTGTTGAGATCATCCTGGAGAATACTAGCGTCCTGATCCGACTCAATTACTCTACCGATCAGGTCTGACGCGCTATTCCAGCTATTTCAATGAAACGACAGTTGATAGATGGCGCACAGTCGACGAATAAATTAAACATCTTTTATGTAAATGCCCGTAGCATCATTCAGAAGCGTAGCCACTTGATAATACATGCAATTACTGAAAAACCTGACTTCATTTTGATCACGGAAACATGGCTGAATATGCGCGATAAACATCACTTAGGTGAAGTAGCTCTAAATGGTTACAATGCGTTTGCTAAATGTCGTCTACACAAAAAAGGAGGAGGTGTAATAATATATGAGAAAAATAATTTAGAAGTCATTCAGATAAACATAGCCGAAACAGAGGCTTACGATTCATTGTATGTACAAGTAACGATCAATAATTAAAAGTATGTTCTGGGCCTAGTTTACCGACCTCCTAAATCAAATGAAGATATTGATGGAAATCTCTACGCAGAGATAAATAGTTATCAGAAATAAAAATGCAATAATTTGCGGTGACTTCAATAACCCCTCCGTTAACTGGAATGCACTTTCTGGCGACAGAGAAGGAGAGATATTAATTGACTTTGCACAAAATTCATTTCCTAATCAAACAGTTACCATGCCGACACGCGGAAATAATATTCTTGATTTAATCTTTGCGACCGATAGTCATCTCATAACTGCCTGTGAGGTAGGCGAGCAATTTGCAAGCAGTGACCACAACATAATAATAATAGTATATGCTTTGAATATTGAAACAAAAGCACGAGCAAACTCACTCTTAATACCTAGTTATAGTAAAGCAAATTCTACCTACGTAAAAAGAGAACTGGCTTCAGTAAATTGTAATCATTTGCTCAGCAACGTCACCGTTCAAGAAATGTATAATCGTTTTACTGCACAAATCACAGGGAGCGTTTTTCGATTCATTTTACTCAAGCCACGAAGGACTGATAATCAAAAACCGTTATGAATGAATAACTATCTTCAAAAAATCGTCGTCGAAAAAAGAAAACCTTATAAGAAATATAAACTGACACATAATTCACAAGATCATACTAATTACATCAATGTCAAGAGAGAGTGCGAAAGGAAAATCAGAAAACAGAAACACGAATATGAGATGAAAATATCACTTGATGCCAAGACAAATCCAAGGCTTTCAGTTACATAAGAAACAAACAAAAAATAATAATAATAACATCGGCCAACTACTATTAAGTGGCAATACGATTAGTGATGATAAAGACATGGCGTCGGTCCTAAATTCAACCTTTAGTAGCGTATTTACAATAGAGAACATGACATCAATTCCAGCCCCGAAGAAAATTTTTCAAGGCCCTGAAGAACATAAGCTTGCATTGACTGAAATTAATATCAGCGAAGTGCGTGCGTACCTGCAGAAAGTAGATCCAAATAAATCTCCGGGCCCCGATAATTTATCTCCTCGCGTGTTAAGAGAATGTAGTCAACAGCTAGAATTACCCAAAACATTAATATGCAACAAGTCATTAGCACAGGTCAGTGTGCCTCTCGAGTGGAAAAAGGCCAATATTACCCCGATTAAAAAAAAAAAAGGGAGACTAAAAACAAGTCATTAATTATCGTCCTATCAGCCTTACGTCTGTCCTAGTTCGAAAAAAAATAATCAGGGATAAAATGATCACTTTCCTTGAAACAAATGAATTGATAACTGATAGTCAGCATGGACTTCGTAGTAATCGGTCTTGCCTTACCAACCTATTAACCTTTTTCAACGATGTTTATACATGCTGGGACGCCCGAAGCCCATATGACGTAATTTACCTACATTTTCAGAAAGCGTTTGATAAAGTTCCTCACGCTAGGCTTATTTCAAAACTGCGTTCCCACGGTATTAACGACCATCTATGTGCGTGGATTCATGACTGGCTCACCGACAGAGAACAACGTGTAGTTCTTAATGGTGGAGCATCGGATTTGCAGCCCGTCACCAGTGGCGTTCCCCAAGGTTCGGTCCTGGGGCAAACATTATTCATAATTTACGTGAACGACTTAGAAACTGATATCCTATCAAAAGTAGCCAAATTCGCCGATGATACCAAATTAGGAGGTACGGTAATGAACAGTCAAAGTTGCGAGAACATTCAATCAGACTTAATAAGACTTGCCGACTGGAGCGACAAATGGCAAATGAGTTTTAACGTAGATAAATGTAAAGTAATGCATATAGGTGAGAAAAAATCCTAACTTTAAATATCAGATTCAAGGACATGAGCTCAGCGAAGTAAAACAAGAAAAAGATCTTGGTGTCATTATCAGTAACACTCTTATAAATGAGTGATCAATGTTCTGCAGCGAGTAAAAAAGCCAATATGATGTTGGGATTCATCTCAAGAAACTTTGATTATAAATCACCCGAACTTATGAAGAGATTATATTTAGCATTTGTAAGACCACACCTAGAATACGCCGTTCAGCTCTGGTCACCGAACGTCAAAGATCAAGTTTTGCTAGAAAAAGATACAGCGACGAGCAACCGAACAAATTCCAGCGCACCGAAACTTGCCATATGACGAGCGTGTACAGCGTTTAGATATGTTTTCCCTAAAAAAGCGAAGGATAAGAGGAGACTTAATTGAAGTGTTCAAAATCCTTAATGGATTCGACAACATTAACCCAGATAGTCTATTTCAGAGAGACACCAACACAGTAACACGCAGCAACGGTATGAAGTTAAAGGGAAATCGATGTAACACATTGGTGCGCAGAAGTTTTTTCAATAACAGAGTCGTCGAGCACTGGAATAAACTACACCTCACCCATCGTGGGTATTAGAGGGGGTTCTGGGGCTGCCCTGTGTAGGCCACTCGTCCTCTTCCAGTCTCCCTGTATTTCTATGTTCTTATTTTCTTATGTAATGAAGTCATTTTTCCCCACAACCTAGGTTACTAGTAGTGTAAGTTAAGGGTAGTAGTTTCCTCTTATTTCTCTCTTTACTGTAAAATTTCCATGTCCCTTTCTTCCTTAAAGGTACATGGTGTTCTCTTCTAACTATTTCCTGCCGGCACGTTGCCGGGGGGAGAGGTGGGTGGGGAGGAGTCTTCATCTTTTCTGTCCTGTCCTGCCACACGTAGCTTACTAGTAGTAGCGGTAGTAAACAGACACCCTCACCATAGACCGATGGGTCTTCTCGTGTTTGTTCTTCCTATGTATATTCCTATGTATATTCCCCTTCCTCTTCCTCTTCCTCCGTCCACCTTCTCATTTATCTTTCTACTTCTTTTTCATATTGTCTTTCTTCTCTTCTCCCTCCTCCTCCTCCTCCACCCACCCTTCCTCTGTCCACCCTCGCATTTACCTTTCTACTTCTTTTTCATATTGTCTTTCTTCTCTTCTCCCTCCTCCTCCTCCTCCTCCTCCTCCTCCTCCTCCTCCTCCTCCTCCTCCCCTTCCTCCATCCCCCTTCTCATCAATCTTTCTACTTCTTTTTCATATTGTCCATTTGAGGTTGTACCTCTTGGCTTCTATGTGGAGTTTCTGAAGGTTTTTCTTATACTCAAGGAATATTTCAGCTTTTTGGTCTCTCAGGAAGGGCGTCTGATACTCTCTAGAGTTGGTGCGAAACACCTGGTGACAGATGCCACTGGCCAAGCCTCGCAGCTCAGGCTCAGGACAAGCGATTGGTCCTTAAGGCGTTTTCAAGACCCTATGGGAGCAAACTCCCAGTGTTGGAGGCATCTAACACAGCAGTATCTAATTTCCATGTGTGTATTTTTCAAAAGGGATTTAGGTGTGTGTGTGTGTGTGTGTGTGTGTGTGTGTGTGTGAGAGAGAGAGAGAGAGAGAGAGAGAGAGAGAGAGAGAGAGAGAGAGAGAGAGAGAGAGAGAGAGAGACAATGGTCTTGTCACGTGTTGGACTTGTAATTTCTAGCCAATTCCCTCATTTTGATCTTTGGGCTACAAATTCACTGATCTCTGGACATGGCTGGGATCTCACTGCAAACCCACGCACACTCTGAAGAGAGGCACAACCTCCTGATCTCCTGTCTGATAAGTATTAGAATGATCAGCACGTGAGATGGATTTCTGTGGTGCGAGAAGTCTTATGTGATTCGCGTTAGTCTTTTCGCTCCCAAAGTTCCTGCATCATTGATAAGGTCAAGAGGCAGCCACGTCTGCCTCAACAGTTGGGGTTACTGCCGCTCGACCTAACTTCCCGCAACTTTTCGCCAGCCAAGGCAGGCACAACCGTTGCCGAGATGTTGGGGGGAGAGCCGGGCGCGGTGTGTTGCAGAGGGTCACGCGACTTATTCTTATTGTTACAACTTGGGTACAAAAAGAAAAAGCTCATATTTGTAAATGTGTTGCTATTCCTGGTTGATTTTGTTCCAGGAGCTCTGGACTTTTGTTTCCTTTAGACGCCTCCCACTTTCGAAAAAAAGAAATGTGGCTGATCAGGATTTCAGCGTCTTCAGGTAGTGGGAGGGGCTTGTGGACGTTTTCAGGTAGTGGGAGGGGCTTGTGGACGTTTTCAGGTGGTGTGAGGGGCTTGTGGACGTTTTCAGATGACACAGACTATACTAACTACGCCATTCCATGAAAAGGACTTTGGAGTAGTAGTAAGGCGCGCCATTCAACAATGGATTCGCGCACTAAGTAAACTTTTAGGATGACCAGAGCTCCTATTGCTTATGCTCCTTGAGATGAAACCCAGTGCCCTGTTTGCACGATTTTTAGCCTGAATGCATTGAGCTCTAGGACGGAGGTCAGCGGTCACTGGGACTCTCTCTCACACCCAGACCTGCTTAGAGGAGTGTCATTTAATTAGTAAGTTGTGGACCCAAATGTGGACCCTTAAGCTAGAAAAAAAATAGCGCTGATGATGCGTGTGAGATAGATTCTAAGTACTAAGATCTCACCTGGATTAATTAAGCAGATTTGTTATACGGCCTGTCATATCCTGGATGGCGTATTGTAGAGAGAGCAAGTTAGGGTGTCTGCAGCTGTGTTTGAGATGGGAGCATATGTGTATTTTTCAAAAGTGATTTAGGTGTGTGTGTGTGTGTGTGTGTGTGTGTGTGTGTGTGTGGTTTCATAGAGTACGTACATACAAAGTGGGACGCTTCAAAGATGGAGTAATTTTATTCAGTATGAAAAAAGGCTAAATCATCAGTATTTGCATTTCATTAATTAGCTTACGGTACGTGATTAAGGTGTTTAAGGAGTTTAAGGTTTTAGTCACAGTTGATACATAGGTGAAACGCTTATCGCAGAACAGCAGCTTAGGGCGCTTAGTATACGGCAGGAAGTAGTGTAGTTCATGCCACGCAGCGCAGGTCATATTCTTAAACATATTTTAGGGTCGTATTACAAGACGTATCGCCACCCAAGAACACACATTTGACAAGGCTTTCATAGTTGTGGGCATTTCCAGGGATAGTTTTATGACCCTGGTGGTAGTGTTAGTCTTCTTCTGTACCATGAACCTTAAGAAACACTCAAAGGAACCCGACTGACCCCCTCTTTGACCTTTAGAAATAGGTGATGTGAGAAGCGAGAGTGTCTTACAATACCAACCTAAAAAAAAGAATCGGTCATATTCCTAAACATTTCGGCGCGCAAGAACACATATTTTACTTGGCTTTCGTAGGAGTTTGGGGTATTTCCAAACGTTTCGGCTCCCAAGAACACATATTTTACTTGGCTTTCGTAGGAGTTTGGGGTATTTCCAAACGTTTCGGCTCCCAAGAACACATATTTTACTTGGCTTTCGTAGGAGTTTAGGGTATTTCCAAACGTTTCGGCTCCCAAGAACACATATTTTACTTGGCTTTCGTAGGGGTTTAGGGTATTTCCAAACGTTTCGGCTCCCAAGAACACATATTTTACTTGACTTTCGTAGGAGTTTGGGGTATTTCCAAACGTTTCAGCTCCCAAGAACACATATTTTACTTGACTTTCGTAGGAGTTTGGAGTATTTCCAAGGGTAGCTTTATGACCATTTTGGTAGTTTGACTCTTCTTCTGTACCGTGAACCTAAAAAAAGCAATCATTAGAACCCGATTGATCTCCTTTTCGGCCTTTGGGAATAGTTGATGTGAGGGGCGTGAGCGTCTGATAATACCGAGCTGGAAGCTGTTTTCATAGCGGTGGACAAATACAAGGATGAGGATGTTAGAAAGTATTGGACTACGGGAGATACAAGTGTAGATCAGTGATGCTTATGCAACTTATTATCGTAAAAGTGATAGAACATGTCGTAAAAGAAATCTTCACGGAAAATACCAAATCTTATTCTCTCTCTCTCTCTCTCTCTCTCTCTCTCTCTCTCTCTCTCTCTCTCTCTCTCTCTCTCTCTCCACGATACAAAGGGAAACAGTACAATATTTCATCCGTTTTCTGTCTCGCCTTAACACCTCGTCTCCCATTTTCTGTGAAGCCTTTGACAGCTTCCCATTTTTTCTTCCATGCCGATAAATATTTTTTTAGGGGGACTGATGTATATTTTTGGCCAACAGTTTTCTTTCAGGCAGCTTCTTTGCGTTTTTTACATGCTTCCTTGCTTTAAGGGGAAACTGTCACATTGGCTCATAGTTAACGTTGGCAAAGAGGCAAATGATTATAGAAAATGAGGACCCATGTGTGAGAGAGAGAATATCACCGTATTGTTTGTTTCATAAGGCAGGAAGTAAGTGAAGGGGGAGGAGAAGGAAGTGGAGAGAAATGGCTAAGAGAGGAGAGGGAGGAAATGGAGGAGGAGGAGGAGGTCGAGGTCATAAGGGAAGGCATAAAGAGAAGGAAGACGGAAGGAAGGGGAGAAAAATGAGGTGGCGGAAAGGAGGCGAAAGGGGACGAGAAGGAGGAAGAAAGGAGAAAAGAGAGAGATAATTAAGGTGGAATTTTGAGAAGAGGATTAAATGCCTTGGTAAAGTTTCTAATAGTATCCGGGACGCTTCTGTTTATATTTACTTTTTATTGTTGTATATTTTTTCTATTTATCTTCTCTTAGACTGAATGCCTTTTTTTTTTTTTGTTATATAGCACCCGTAGACTTTTATTATGAGGCCTGTTGATTTGCTCCAGGCTCGTTAGTGACGCAGGTAAGTTTAATATAGGTAACTGTAAAGCTTCCATCAAACTGCTCTCTCTCTCTCTCTCTCACGATTTCAACCTTATTTCTGTAATCCGTCCAATCGATCCTGTAGAATATTTGGACCCACGGAAGAGGTGGTGTTTCTGGCATTATGCTTCAACTCGGTGGGATGACCTGAGAATGTACTTTTCCTATTTCTCTATGTAAATATATGAAAGTATACATATGAATGACCCTTCTGTGTGTCCCCAGCGCATTACAAAGGGTACTGTCTCTGGAATGGAGGCACACATTTCACGTACTTTCTCTACTCCTTACGCCAAAAAGTCCTGGTTCTGTCTGTCTTGTTCTCGTGCTGTACAAACTAAAGAGGCAGCTCACAAAGAGTACCTGAGCCTTCGAACTCCAGCTAATCACGATTTTTATATTTCGGCGTCAAATCTCTTCTTCGACTCACCAAAAACTCCTTGATTAATAAAAAAAGCCCAAACCTTTTTTTTTTTGAGAGACTTCCGGCACCTAGCCCAAAATATCCCTTCATTATACTTCCTCATCTTCCCCACCTCTCCTTAGTCGTGATGGCATCCCAGCTGTCAAATCTGTTTCTAAAGCTGAACTGTTCGCTCGAACTTTCTCCGAAAATCCAACTGCTGATGACTGAGAGAATATTCCTCCTACTTATCCCCCGCTGACTCCACTAAGTCTACTGTTAAACTTCTTAAGAACGATCTCTTCTTTGCCTTCTCTGGAAGCTTCTGAAAAATCAAGGCTGTGAACACGTGAGGAAATGATGCGTCGTTGCGTACGCAGGCGTAGTTTCCAGCTTTAGACTGAAACTTAATATAGATGTATAGTAGTAGGATGCAAATCCAGTGTGGGTGTGTGTGGGTGTGCTTTTTCCAGAACACGGCGGGCTGTATGCTACGTATTTTTTTTATGTATCAGTTAGCTGAGTATTCAGCGTCGCAAATGCTAAAAAATAATATTTACAAACTGGCATATAAGTATACATCAATGGAACTGCTTATATTTCACAAATTGATAATAGCAAAGTCAGGTATGTATTTCGCGGTCTCGTATTTTGGCAGCGGACCACAGGTCAGGCTATGTTAGGTTAGGTGATTGTATTTAGTTTGGTCAGCTTACTTAATTTGAACCGTTTTCGATAAATACCTATTCTACGCCTCGTGCTGCGCCGCACCGTTGTTGTCACTGATAGTCGGGGTCAGGCTACGTCAGGTTAGATAAATACTGTAACTAACTCACGGGGGGGTCGAGGGGGGCGATCCTTGGCGGGGATCCCGTGCATAGAGGCACTTAGGTCACTGCACAAAGAAAAGTGATTCCGATGCTGTGCCCGGCGGGGCGGGGCGCGCTGCGGGGAATATTTCCTCAACATAATTACCAAAAAAATAAGTTTTTGCGGATTTGGACAGAAAAAAATAACTCCACAGAAAATCATATTTTGGCCATGAGAAAAGTTAGTATCTTAAAAAGTAACACGCCTGCTTGTGCTGCTTAATACCCACAAACCTGATTTTCTGAAGGAGAGCCGGTACTCCACAGAATGGAAATTAGAGCAAAGACCCGGAATGTTGCTGAGGTTGATGAAGAGACGTTGGAAATGCTGGCAGGACACTTCTGTGTGTCATCAAAAGTGGAGTCTGTCCCGGGTGCATCTAGTGCCCCCCCCGAGTCTGTTTTTTGATTAGCCATAAATTCTGATAAATATTGAGGAAATGGTGTGTGTGTGCCGCGTAAATGTAGTCTGTTGTGGAAAGTATGAAAATTTGTCTTTAGAGAACACGTCACTGGTGTTAATGAAAAGTTGGAGATGGGGAATGAGGATACCGGAGGGTGCTTGATAGGCTTGCAGCACCCCTTCGCCTCCCAGGCGTGGTTTACGCCACTCTCGGCAGGTGTCTACCTGCCTGCGACACTCAGCTGTCCCCTTAGGTGTTCTGTATCGCCTTCACCAGTTTCTTCCCCTCCCAGATGCTATCCATAAACAAGGGCCTTGGCCCCCCTCTTATGAAGTATGCATCCCATGTGTTGGGAGGCTTCACACACACAGCCCTTTTGGCCAGAGTGGAGTCAATGGCTCTTCGTTTCATCAGTTCCCCTCCTCACACCGACAGTCTTCTACCTCCTGAATTTTTCCGCACTGTTTCCTCTCTATCTTTTTTTTTTTTTTTTTGAACGACAAAGGAGACGGCTCAAGGGCAACAAAAAGAGTGTAGTAAAAAAAAAAAAAATAGATCCCGCTACTCACCTCACTTTTTTTTTTTTTTTTTTTACATTGCAGCCTATTGCGCCGGTAGGCTTCTTCCCGGTGGATCCTGATGGTCGGTCCAAGGCTTCTTTCCGGTAGGTCCTGATGGTCGGCCCAGCCCGTTCTGGCGCAGGCGAGTGTTTATAGTGGCGCCATCTTGCATTGGCTCATGCTGCCCTCCCAGAGCTCATCTTTGATCCTAGAATCTAGAGTCCGGGTTGATAGGTGGTCTTCTGGACAGCATGTGGGTAGTTTTAAGCCACTCGGCGGCGGCTGAAAAATCCCAGCTTGGTGGCACCGGGCGGGGATTGAACTCGCGTCCTCCTGAACACGAGGCCGTTACTTTGACGACTCAGCCACCGCCTCTTTCGATATTTTCATGTTGGCTGATTTTCTGAACTTGCTCATTGCATGCCTCCCTCCCTCCCTCGGCGCCGCTGCACGGGATGTTTAAACTCTTGCTCATCCTTATTGTATTCAGATCCTTTTTGCTAGAGTTGGCAAGCATATTCATTTTATCATCCCGTTGCTCGTATACTCTGGAAGCCTTCCTCCCTCTGTATTTCCTGCCTACGACTTGAACTCTTTCAAGAAAACGGTATCAGGACAACTCGCCCTCAGAAATTGGCCCCTCGTCTGACCACTCGTTCTGTGCTAGGCGGGTGTTTTTTTCCCTTTTCTCTTGAGTTTCTTTTTTTGGTGTAAAAATATCAGTCTTATCATACATATTTGTACGTACTTTCTCTCTATGTCTGTTTACCAGTCTGCTAGTTTATGTACCTCTCAAGCTACATAAATGTCTGTTTGCTACCTAGCTACCCATAAGGAATCTAGTAACATGTCTTATCATTTCTGTACAGTATATTTCCGTCTCTGTCTATCTGTGCGGGTGTGTATTTACATGGGTGTCTATCAGTATACACATATATCCCTTAATGCACATATTCTTCCACCTCCACATCGTTATCTGGATCCGACGTGACCAATACCGCTGCACACACACAAAGAAACTCATATTCCGTCATTGCTTCCTCCTCCTCCTCCTGCTTCTCCACCTCTTCTCTTCTTTCTCCTGCGGCAGACACAGCTGTAGGGGGCACCTCATAAGCGACGCAGTGGGAGGGAGGAGAGAAGGAGGAAAGGCAGGAGAGAGGGAGGGAAGGAGGGAGGGAAAATGTGGTCTATTGAGCAACTATCGAGTGGCCAATAGGCTTTAGACTCCCTCAATCTCGTGTCAACTCCAGTTTTCCTCAGAAGGAAGGAGAGGAGGATGTGTTATGGGGCTGTTGGCAAGGGAAGGACGGCGATCATGAGGAGCAGGAGGAGGAGGATATGAAAGAGGAGCATGGTGTTGAGAAGGGCAAGGAAAAGGAACAGGAACCGATACGAACATAAGAATAAAAAAATACTTATGGCGAAATACAAAAGATTAGGAGGAGGAAGAGAGAAAGATTTAGGGTTACTGTAGAAGAAAGTTTGATAAAAAGAGGAGGCAGTGTGACTGAGAGAAAGATGAAGTATAAATTAGGAAGAGAAAAAGATGAACATAGAAAGAAGCAAAAGAAAACTAGACATAATAATATAGAAAGGAAATAATCACATTGAGCGAAAGGTTAAGTATATATATGAGGAAGAGAAGATGAACATAGAGGAAGAAAAAGCAAAAGAAAAACTTGAAACATGATGATAAAGAAAAGGAAAAAACTCACAACCATTCCAAAAATTACATAGAGTAGCAAATAAGGAAACTAAAAATTGAAAAAGCACCCAAGAAAAAAACTCACGTATATTGGGAAGAGAAAAAGATGAATATAGAAAGAAGAATCATTAGAAAAACTAGAAACATAGTAACATAGGAAGGATAGGCTCACAAACACTCAAAACATTATTACATAGAGTAGTAAATAAGGAAACTAAAAATGCAAAAAAAAAAAGGTGCCAGACGAGTAACAACAAAACATCACAACTCCGTATCCGTAACAAAGAAAAACAAAGGAACACCAAATGGGGGGAGGAAAAAGAGGAAGGAAAGCTTGAGACACATAAAAAAGCTAGCGGGGCAGAAGGCGAGGAGATCAGGAGAAAGTATTAAATCGTGTGAACAAAATACGAAAGGAGAAAGGAAAGTACGAGAAGGAAAAGGAGGAGGAGGACGAGGGCAATGAGAACGAGAGGAACAGCACATAAGAAGAAATTATAGAGAGGAAGGAAGGAGGAAAGGGAAACACAGATACGAGGAAACAAGAATGGGTTTGGGAATTAACATAGAAAGATTATACATATATAGTGGATACAGATTGATAGATGGAGTAAATTGAGGATAACTATGAAGAAAGGAATAGGAGCGATGAGGTAACAGAGGGATGGAGGTTAAAAAAGATGAAAAAAAGAAATAAATAAATACTGAGTGATTGCTATTCAGTTTTTCTTTTTGTGTGTGTGACTCGCTTGACGAAAAATGGAAAATAAAGAATAGAGATTGGTACACACACACACACACACACACACACACACACACACACACTCACACACACACACACGAAACTGAGAGAAAAGCAAGAGCCGACCAAACACTGATTAGAGCTTACTTTAATTACAGCAGCGAAGTACCCCCTCTCTCTCTCTCTCTCTCTCTCTCTCTCTCTCTCTCTCTCTCTCTCTCTCTCTCTCTCTCTCTCTCTCTCTCTCTCTCTCTCTCTCTCTCTCTCAAATACAGAGAGAGAGAGAGAGAGAGAGAGAGAGAGAGAGAGAGAGAGAGAGAGAGAGAGAGAGAGAGAGAGAGAGAGAGAGAGAGAGAGAGAGAGAGAGAGAGAGAGAGAGAGAGAGAGATATAAAAATCAGACCACACAGACCCCATGGTCCAGACTAGGTGATCTGTCCCTAAACCTAAGTGAATCTACACTAATCAGATGGCTCCAAAACGTTACTTTTTCTACTCTAGTTAACATTAAGTTCAAGGAAGTGATGGTCGAGCTTGTTTTTAAAGGAGTCAATCGTGTTACACTGGACCACTGACGGTGGGAGCTTATTCCATTCTCGCACTACAACGTTGGTGAAGAAAAATTTGGTGCAGTTTGAATTTACTTGTTTACATTTGAGTTTTATGCCATTGTTCCTCGTTCGCAAAGTGTCATCGATCATAAACAATGTTGATCTGTCTACATTCGTGAAACCATTAAGTATTTTAAAACCTTCGATCAGTTTTCCTCGTAGGCGACGTTTCTTAAGAGAGAACATATTAAGGGTGGAAAGCCTTTCTTCGTAGGATTTGTTGCGCAAGGAAGGGATCATTTTTGTTGCTCGACGCTGAACACCTTCTAGTTTAGCAATGTCCTTTGCATGGCGGGGAGACCAAAACTGTACCGCATATTCCAAGTGGGGTCTGACTAAACTATTGTAGAGCGGAAGTATTACATCTTTATTCTTGAATAAAAAGGTTCTTTTAATGAAGCCCAACATTCTGTTCGCTTTATTTGCTGCATCGATGCATTGGTGTGAGAATTTGAGGTTTGACGCGATTTTAATCCCCAGGTCCTTAACGCATTGAACGCTTGTGAGCTTAACGCCGCGTATTTTGTAATCGAACTTCTTATTTTTTGTTCCAACTTGAAGGACCTGGCACTTGTCTACGTTAAAGGGCATCTCCCATTTATCCGACCAAGCTGAAATTTTGTGCAAATCCTCTTGGAGGCTTTGCCTGTCTTCGTCAGTGAGAACCGAGTTACCAATCTTTGTGTCGTCTGCAAATTTACTAATGCGATTACTGAGTCCAACATCCCCGTCGTTGATGTAAATAATGAAGAGCACTGGACCAAGAACCGAGCCCTGAGGGACGCCACTAGTGACCGGCGCCCACTCTGAGTTAAATCCGTCAATCACAATTCTTTGTTGTCTGTTGCTCAACTAATTCGCGATCCATTGGTTTACTTGACCGTCAATGCCTATTTGCTTTAATTTATAAAGTAATTTATGATGTGGGACTTTATCAAACGCTTTCTGGAAATCAAGATAGACTACGTCCAATGATTTGGTTACGTCATAAACTGAGAAGAGATCGTTATAAAAGGTCAGTAGGTTTGACAGGCAGGATCTTTTGTTACGGAAGCCATGTTGTGAATCCCCAATTAATGAGTGGCTTTCGAGGTAACTCACAATTTTGTCTCTAATTATGCTCTCGAGTAGCTTACCTACAATTGAAGTTAGACTAATGGGTCGGTAGTTACCTGGTATTTTTTTGTCTCCTTTCTTAAAAATCGGTGTCACGTTAGCCTTTTTCCAATCCAAAGGGACGATGCCTTGTCGCAAGGACATATTGAATACGATAGTGAGGGAGGATAGTATTTCGCTCTTTGTTTCTTTAAGCAGTATAGGATATATTTTGTCGGGTCCGGGACTTTTATTTGTTTTAAGTGAATGGAGAGCTTTAAGGACTTCATCGGTTGTTATTTCAAAATTAGGCAATGCATGCTCGAGATTTACATTAGTACTGGTGTTGGTGGTAGCGAGAGGAAGACTGTTAGTATTAAACACCGAGGAAAAGTAATTGTTTAAGAGGTTTGCAATGTGTTGGCTGTCAGTCATTAGTGCACCGTCGCTGTTTGTTAAAGGTCCAATACCACTTTTGATCGCCTTTCTGTTGTTTATGTAACTGAAGAAAGATTTCGGATTATTTTTACAGTTGGTTGCAATATTTTCTTCATATCTACGCTTTGCCTGACCTACTAGTCTTTTAACTCGTCGCCTGGCATCATTATAAAGTCTAATGTTTTCGTCGCCTGGCATCATTATAAAGTCTAATGTTTTCGGGCGTGCTTTGTTCTTTCTTTAACCTGTAAAACAATTTTCTCTCATTGACTGATTGTTTAATTTCGCTATTAAACCACGGTGGGCTTTTATTAGTGTTAATTCGCTTCTCGCACAAGGGGACGAATGTGTTCTGCTGAGTGAGTAAGTGATTTTTAAGGCTTAGCCAGGCTTCATCTACGTTGCCGTCATCTGATAGTTGTATTTCTGTTAGTTTTTGTCGGATTTCTACGAAGTTAGCTCTTTTGAAATTGGGCACCTTTACTTTATTTTCAGTCACTGATGATTGAGCTCTAATGTCGACGCGCACTAATTTATGATCGCAAGAACCGAGGTGTTCTCCTACCGTGACACTACTGACTAGGTTATCTTGGGTCGTTATAACAAGGTCGAGTATATTATTTTGTCGAGTTGGCTCAGAAACCATTTGGCTTAGGCTGGCGGGACGCGAACTTGCATCCTCCTGGACGCCGCAACCGCACGCCGACCATTCAGTCACCTCTTCCTTCCCTCAAGAAAGAGTCATTATTGTATTCATGACACACTTCCGCATGTCATAAGGGACAATTAGTTATAGATTACTGTTTGTGATAGAGATAGCAAAAGAAAATAGTGTGTAATAGTTTTTTCCCCTCCCCTTTTGCCTCAACAGGCTGTAATTCAGTCATTTTTGGTCCTTTATATCCTGTTAACGTCTTCCTGTCCGTATTCTTAAATGAAACCACCTTAGCCGAATGTCCCCTCGGGCACGCTGGGGAAGGGCGTCGCCACGCCGCGGTCGAGGCAGGACAGCAGATGGCGCTCCATGCGCGCACGCACGTAGCGCACACGGCAGGGGTCCTGGCCGTGAGCGATGCTGAAGGCGAAGGCGAGGGCGAAGAGGCCGCAGCTGTGGCCGTCCCGCTGTCGCTGGACGGGCCTCAGCACGGCGCCCGGCGGCGGGGCGTGCAGCGCCTGCAGCTGCCGCACCAGCGCGGACGTGGAGGGCGAGAGTGTGTCGTACAGCGAGTCGTAGATCGCCAGCTGGCCGCCGCGCGCCGCGCCGTACGAGGACAGCAGCAGCCAGTGGCTGCCCCCTGTGCGGCCGTATTCCGCCATGGAGGCGAGGCGCTGCGGCGTAGACCTGTTCACCACCTGCAGGAAGAGCGCCCCGCTGCCGGGCTGTAGGGGCGGCAGGGTGAAGGCGGCGCCGCTGGCGTACAGGCCGCGAGTGTTCGGGAACTGTCGCTGCAGCAGCTCCTGCACCAGGTCCATGACGTCATCAGACAGCCAGCGCTGGCCCAGGATGTCCCGCCTGTCGGCGCTGCTCAGGGGTCTCAGGGGAGGCAGCGAAGGAGGCGGCGGAGGTGATGGTGGTGGTGGCGGTGGGGCAAGGTGTCGGGCCCTTGACGTCGCTTGTCTAGGATCTTCCTTGGGCGCGCCTTTACGTGTGAGGGCTTTCTTCAGAGCCACGACGCGGTCGTACACATACAGACACACGCTCACAATTACGCAGCCACACACGCAAAGAAACACGCACACGTACACACACATGCACATCCGGCACGAACAGAAAGACCGACATCCGGGCTCCTGCCGGGGCTCCGTCACGTCACCCTCGGCGCCGGTCTTTGCCGCCTTCCTCTTCGTGTGTTCCTGGTCTTGCTCCTGCTGCCACGCCTGTATCAGGGCGTCTATGTCGTCCTGGCACCCGCAGATGTCGTCGGGGCGGCCCTCAAGCTTCAGTCTGCCGGAGCGTTCGTTGTATTCTACGGTGACGAGATACTTGTCGCTGAGGCGCTGCAGGATGCCTCCTCCGCCCTCCATGATCCTGCGCCGGTACCTTCGCGGCATCTTGTTGATCGACGTTTGCGTGACCACGGTCTTCGGGGGTGTTGTGGCGCACGTCTGTTCCTCCTCGGCGGGTTCCTGCGCGTCGTGGAACTCTTCCTCCCCCGCCGATGGCTGCTGTGTGCAGACACTTGCTCGCGCGGCAGTAGTGGGCCGACGCCCCGCTGCGGGACACTCGCTGGCGGTGGTTTTCACGTGAAAACAAAACCTTAGCGGGGAATATGACGCGATGTCAAACACAAGTCTGGCTTCACCGCACACAAGCCGTCCTTCCTGCAAGCACTTGATGAGAAATCTTGCATCCAAAGCCTTCTTCCGGAGGGTCCTGCGTCCCCTCTTCACCTTGATCCTCACGAAGCACTCCGTCTCCAGCTCCGCCACGATCGTCCAGTTCACGGCGACGAGGCACTCGCCGAACTCTTTGGTCAAGGCGTCCACGGCGACGCAACGCTCCGGGAGCAGCTCCACGGTCATGAAGGTGGCCGAGGATCGCCGCCTGTAGCAGCAGCAGCGGGTGGCCATCTCGGCCACCAGGTGCAGGGCCGTCACCTGCTTGGAGGCGGGGACCCGCACGCAGCACGCAATGGTCGTCTTGGTGGCCATGCGGAATGACACAAGTCCTTCTGAACGTAACTGTCCAGAACATACCTGTTATAGGGGCGCGATGAGGCACTAGACCTCGGTTTGTGCGCCATGAGCTTGCGTTGGTTGTCGCAGCTTGGAGTTGACATTGCACCCCCCCGAGTCTAGAGCTAGCGGGACACAACCCTCGACTGGCACCCGCTTTTCAATGCGTGTACTACTGATTTGTGGAAAGCTGTAGGGCCAACCTCGTGTATAGGGCATCGCTGAGTAGGGGAGGAAAAGAGCGTAGGTATTAGGAGATGGAAAGAAGAAGCACAGCGGAATGAACCTATGTTAAGAGTGGAAAAGAGTGAGAAAGAACAAGGAAGAGAAGAAACAAATGTAGGGTAGAGAGAATACAGGGAGGAAAAAGAGAAAAGTGAAGAGCGAGAAAGTTATAGAGCGAAAAAGAATTGATGTGTATCATGAAAGGAAAGAAACAAATAAAAGAAATACTAGACAAAGGGAGGAACGAAGGAAAGAAGGAAGAAATTTGTGAAAGTAGTAGAAAGGAAGAATAGAGAAGAGAGAGAGAGAGAGAGAGAGAGAGAGAGAGAGAGAGAGAGAGAGAGAGAGAGAGAGAGAGAGAGAGAGAGAGAGAGAGAGAGAGAGAGAGAGAGAGAGAGAGAGAGAGAGAGAGAGAGAGAGAGAGAGAGAGAGAGAGAGAGAGAGAGAAATGTAGTTTTAGGAAGAGGAGAGGAAGAGGAAGAGGAAAATTAAGAAGGAGAATGAAACAAGTATAGGAAAAAAAAGGGGCAGAAAAAAATGTAATGTTTAGAAAGAGAGAAAATGTAAAAGAAGACCAAGAAATAAAGTGAACGAAAACTCTAGGAAAGAGGATATGAAGGAAAAACTGTGTGGAGGAGTAAAGATAAATAGAGAGAGGAAGAGAGGACGGAAGCTGGGAATGGAAGAGGAGGAGGTAAGAATGGAGAGGAGGAAGAGTGGGTGAGGACAGTCTTCTTCCTTGAGTGGCCATCATCCTAGATTGTCTTTAAAGTTGATTTAACTTTCTTCCTTGTCTTCAATTTAGAATTCGAGGAAGAAGAAGAAGAAAGAAGACAAAAAAGATGAAGAGGAAAAGGAACAAGATGAGAAGGAAGGAGGAGGAAGAGGAAACATGGAAACATGGAAATGTAGGCAACAGAAAGCCTATTGGCTCATTACGAGGTAGCCCGCTTTGGTGATTTAATCTGCTCGACTGCCACTTGGGGCCTGGGGAGGAGACGAAAGCACCTCGATATTGAGGAGCAGATGAAAGCACCTCGATATTGAGGAGCAGATGAAAGCACCTCGATATTGAGGAGCAGATGAAAGCACCTCGATATTGAAGAGCAGATGAAAGCACCTCGGTATTCAGTTTACTCCCGACGCAGCGAAGTGACGGTCGATTCTATATCTGAAGGAGTTGATGGTATTCGCATATACTACTTCTGAAGGAAGGTTGTTCCAGTGGCGGATGACTCGGTTTGAAAATAAACTCCTTCCGATGTCTGTGTTACATCGACTGGACTGAATGGGTAAACCGTTATTTCTAGTTCTTAGGTTGGTTTGCAGTTCAAAGAATTTGGAGTAATCGACGTTATTGAATTTTTTCAGATACTTGAAGACTTGAATCATATCCCCTCGTAGGCGTATTTTCTCCAATGTAAAGAGATTGAGTCACTTGAGTTGTTCTTCGTACGGCTGAGCCCTTAAGGTTGGTATTATCTTCGTGGCGCATCGTTGAATCCTTTCTAGTAAATAATCGTCCTTTCTGTAATTAGGAGACCAGAACTGTACTGCATACTCGAGGTGCGGTCTTACCATGGAATTATACAAGGATAGCATCACGTCTGGCGTCTTACACTCGAAGTTCCTCTCTATGAACCCGAGCATAGTGTTGGCTTTGTTATATGCATTTTTACAGTGTTTCGCGTGTTTCAGGTCACTGCTGATAGTGACTCCAAGACCATTTTCCTCCTGCATCGCCTGCAGATGAGGATCTTGGAGGCACTATCAGCAGTGACTTGAAACACGCGAATGGGGGAAGAGGAGGAGGAGGAGGAGGAGGAGGAGGAGGGGAGGAGTACAAAGGAGTACAAAGGAAAAGCATACAGCAACATACCTCTTGGTCCTAGCTAGGCTGTTTGTTGTTGCTACCATCTACTCTAATCCTAGAGTCAGAGACACAGGACAGCAAAGGCGAAGGCTCCTCCCCTCCAACCAGTCCCTCCAGCCGAGGCTGGCACGAAAAGGAAGAATACCATGTAGTATTGAAAAACTACAATGGAGTTTTACATGGACAGAAGGAAGATCATACACGACAACTAAGCTAACACTACTTGATGTTAGACCGGAGCAAAATAGCGGATGTTCGGGCTAGCTTCTAAATATTTGTCGAGTTGGTTTTTGAACGTGCAAATAGTTTCGCTTTCGACGACGTTTTGAGGCAAACCATTTCATACATTGATGACACGGTTGAAAAAGAAGTTTTTGATTCATTTGAGTTGCAACGCTTCCTCGTTATTCTTTCTCCATTGTTTCTTGTTACGCTTGATTGAGAGACTGTAAAAAAATCATGAACATTAACGTTATCGAGTCCTTTGAAAATTTTAAACACCTCTATAAGGTTACCTCTCAGCCTGCGCTGTGATAAGCTGAATAAGTTCAGTTCCTTAAGTTTGTCTGCGTACGGTTTGTTTCGTAGCCTAGGCATCATTTTAGTAGCTCGACGCTGCACCCTCTCGAGTTTATCAATATCTCTTCTGTAATAGGGAGACCAAAACTGAACGCAGTACTCAAGATGTGGGCGAACTAACGAATTGTACAGTGCAGTCATGGGGTAATCGTAATCAGTAGTCGTAATCGACAACAATCAATTACATTTTTTCAAGTAATCGTAATCGTAATCGATTACACTCTTTGTTTTTAATAATCATAATCGTAATCGAATACTTTAAAAATGTAACCGTAATCGTGATTACTTTTGCGATTACATTCGCAAAGTTTTAGTTAATAGTTTCTCGTACACAAGTATGTGCTCTAAATATCTGTAGTAATTCAACCAATTAAATATTTAGTACGGTACACGTGTAGGAAATTTGCAAGTTCACATTTCAGTCCCTCCTGTAATCACGATTGTAATCACGATTCATACATCATGTAATCGCAATTGTAATCGATTACATCTAATTTTATTGTAATCGTAATCGTAATCGATTACATAACGTAACTAATCGCCCCATGTCTGGTACAGTGTCAATATTACTTTTTGAAATGTACGACCAATAAATCCGATCAGTTTGTTGGCAGTTTCTACTACTTCTGAGCAATGTTGATTCGGTTTAAGATCGTTCGAAATTATTACTTCAAGATCTTTTTCTTTGCTGGCTTCAGAAAGTCGCACTCCGTTAGTTTGATAATGAATACGATCGTTGTTGATTCCGATATGCATAACCTTGCACTTTTCAATACTGAAACTCATTTGCCATGATCGTACCCAGCTACTTAAACGTTCGAGATCAGCTTGAAAGTGTCGTAGTGACTCTGCTGGCTTTTTTTCCTTTTTTTTTGCCCTTTTGCCGTAAAAAAAAATCGTACGTAAGTAATACCAAGGACAATATTGGCTTTCTGTATGCGTTCTGCTTGTATAGCGGCTCGGCACCTGTTGGTTAGTCCCCCTCGTATTCTTTAACAGTCCTAGCAAAATTCAAGTTCAAGCATGTGTAACAAACCTAAAAATATCACTCACAGGTCTTGCCTCTGTTCTTGACCGTGTCTATTCACGAGATAACCGAAGCTGTGTGACTCAACGCGTACTACAAACCAAGGGTGTGGAGTCGGAATCGGAGTCGCAGTTTAAGTCGCCGGAGTCGCCTTCTTTTGGTCGGAGTCGGAGTATGAGTCGGAGCATAGCTGGGCGTTATCGCGATAAGTTATCGCGATACTTTATCGCTGATAACAAAATCGGATTATCGACCATCCGCTACTTATTTAAATATATATCGGTATCTTCGTTACTTTTGTAACCAAACTGCCGATAATCGCTACTTTTTTTCCGCCTCTCAGAAAAAAACGTTGTCTCCCTACTGCGCATGCGTGGCCCGGTGTTGTATGAAAAAACTTCGTGGTATGAAATATCTTCGGTGATGAGATTTCATGCTTAGATCATGAAAATTAAAACACTAGGTTATATTTTTTTTATGCTACTCAAAAATCAATATATCATAGAGAAAAAGCATTTAACTTTGCCCCAAAAATGATTATTCACTGCCTCAATTTTGATATTCCATATTCGGTTGTGACCATGCCATGATACTGAAGGCACCCGGTGTTGTGTTATTTGGTGTCCCATCGTCAAAAGCTGGCGCTTTTGTTTACAAACACTGGTCTCTCGTGAACTGCGCATGCTCAGGCCATTAAGTGTAGACCTGTTCAGTCTCACAATGCTTTTTTAACACATTAAGAGTTGCTGGAAAGCTGAATCAAACATACAGTACCACCATCCTCTCTGTTTCTAGAACGACGTACACTCTGTACATATAAATACAACTCGTACAGAGTGTCGTTCTAAAAACAGCGAGGATGATGGTAGTGGTACTATATGTCTGATTCAGCCTTCCAGCAACTCTTAATTACGGTTTAAAAGCTTTGTGAGACTGTACAGGTCTACGCTTGCTGGTCTGAGCATGCACCGTTCACGAGAGACCAGTGTTTGTAAACAATTTTTGACGGTGGAGACGCCAAATAACACAACACCGATTCAGGCATTTTTAGTATTACCGTCCATATGTACGTGTCAACGTGTGGTTTTAAGGTTTTGTAAGTTTCCTAAAATACAGATAATGAAAATTTGAATTCATCAATGTTGTTCTATCTGAAATATCAATATAGTATCGTTTTCTCCTATCGGACTTATCGCTAGCTAGTATCGGAATTGTGGATTTATATCGGGTATCGGTTATCGGTTATCGCCTATATTTGTGTCTCTAGTTAACGAATATCGGTTATCGCCGTTGATGAGAGAGAGAGAGAGAGAAATGTAGTTTTAGGAAGAGGAGAGGAAAAGGAAGAGGGAAATTAAGAAGGAGAATGAAACAAGTATAGGAAAAAAAAGGGGCAGAAAAAAATGTAATGTTTAGAAAGAGAGAAAAGGTAAAAGAAGACCAAGAAATAAAGTGAACGAAAACTCTAGGAAAGAGGATATGAAGGAAAAACTGTGTGGAGGAGTAAAGAGAAATAGAGAGAGGAAGAGAGGACGGAAGCTGGGAATGGAAGAGGAGGAGGTAAGAATGGAAAGGAGGAAGAGTGGGTGAGGACAGTCTTCTTCCTTGAGTGGCCATCATCCTAGATTGTCTTTAAAGTTGATTTAACTTTCTTCCTTGTCTTCAATTTAGAATTCGAGGAAGAAGAAGAAGAAAGAAGACAAAAAGATGAAGAGGAAAAGGAACAAGATGAGAAGGAAGAAGGAGGAAGAGGAAACATGGAAACATGGAAATGTAGGCAACAGAAAGCCTATTGGCTCATTACGAGGTAGCCCGCTTTGGTGATTTAATCTGCTCGACAGCCACTCGGGGCCTGGGGAGCAGACGAAAGCACCTCGATATTGAGGAGCATATGAAAGCACCTCGATATTGAGGAGCAGATGAAAGCACCTCGGTATTCAGTTTACTCCCGACGCAGCGAAGTGACGGTCGATTCTATATCTGAAGGAGTTGATGGTATTCGCATATACTACTTCTGAAGGAAGGTTGTTCAAGTGGCGGATGACTCGGTTTGAAAAGAAACTCCTTCCGATGTCTGTGTTACATCGACTAGACTGAATGGGTAAACCGTTATTTCTAGTTCTTAGGTTGGTTTGCAGTTCAAAGAATTTGGAGTAATCGACGTTATTGAATTTTTTCAGATACTTGAAGACTTGAATCATACTCCCTCGCAGGCGTCTTTTCTCCAATGTAAAGAGATTGAGTCGCTTGAGTCGTTCTTCGTACGGCTGAGCCCTTAATTAAGAGGGTGTGGGTAGAGGCTATAAGTGCGCGTTGCCTCGGTGCTCATCTCCGCCTCCTCAGCCCTTGATAACATAGGAAAGTGTTTAATAGATGATCCACAGGTAATGGGAACTCAGGTAGATGTCTAATTAAGGTGTCTAGAGGGTGTGGACTTACTCTATAGATGCGCGTGACCTCATTGCACATATCCGTCACGTCAGCCCTTGGTAATATAGGAAGGTGTTAGCAGATGATCCACAGGTAATGAGAACTCAGGTAGTTAGGGTGTAAAAAGGGTGTGGGCTGAGGCTTTAAGTGCGCGTTGCCTCGGTGCTCATTTCCGTCTCCTCAGTCCTTGGAAATATAGGAAGGTGTTTAATAGATGATCCACAGGTAATGGGAACTCAGGTAGATGTGTAATTAGGGTGTAAAGAGGGTGTGGGCTGAGGCTATAAGTGCGCGTGGCCTCAGTGCTCAACTCCCGTAACATAGACAGGAGTTCCAATAGGTAATAGAAACTCAGGTGGATGCAGTTTTCTCTTTTATTGGACAAAGTTCATATACTTTATATAAATGAAAATGATTGCTCAGACCATCACCACAACACCCACAACCTTCACTATCTCCTCCTCCTCCTCCTCCCTCTCCTCCTCCCCCTCCTCCTCCTCCTCCACCTCACCATTACTATCAGGCCTAGAGGTGTGTGGTGTGAGGAAAGGGTACATAAGGAAGGAAGGGAGAAAGAGAACTGAAAGGAGGGAATGAAGAAAAGGAGAGGGGAGGTATTTAGGTAGGTAAGAAGGAAGGAAGGTGAAGGAAGGGGATGGAAGGAGAGGGGAGGGGAGGGAGGTAGGTTGATTGGAAGGGGGAGGGAAGGGATAGGAAGGAAAGGGAGGAGAGGAAGAGAAGAGGGCGATATTTATGTGAGAAGAGAGGGAGGGAAAAAAAAGGGAAGGAAAGGAGAGGAGAGTTAGGTAATTAGGTTGGTAGGAAGGGAGGAGGGGAAGGAAGGAAGGGAAGAGAGGGTTGGAAAGGGAAGGATGAGGAAGGAAAGGAGGTAAGAGGAAGGAAGGTAAGGGGAGGAGGAGAAAGAGAAGGAGAAGAAGAAGAAGAGAAGGAAGAGGGGAGGTAGCTAGGCAGGGAGGTCACGGAAATGATCTTGTACGTAATCTATCTTTATATATATTTTTTTTACCTTTTTCTATTATTTTTTCTTCAATATTTATTTTTACGGACCTATTGATTTCCTTCCCTTAGTATTTAAAACCTTAGTATGTAGAAGTTAAGTCTTACATCGAGATGGAAAAAAAAAACTTCCTTGGAGCGCACACACACACTCACACAACGTACACAAGAAGCCGTCTGCCTGTCTGTCTGTCTGTTTATTTTCTGTACTACTCCTGTTTTATTCCTGTTCATATCTCGTTTAGTTATTCATGTTTTGCATTTCCTACACACACACACACACACACACACACACACACACACACACACACACACACACACACACACATACACACACAGAGACAGACAGAGCGGCATAGGAGAGCGTCTGTCTGTCTGTCTGCTTTTTAGTTTTTATTCCTGTTCATATCGTTTTTATCACCATTTTGCATTTCCCATTTTCTCTTCGTTCGTTCGTTCGGGGTCTGTGAAGCAACGTTTTTAAGAGTTTTCAAACGTTTCGGTTTTGTTTGCAACGTTGCTGCGCTTTTTCTCTTTCGATTTCGTTCATGTGATGTTTTTTTGTCTTTATTTTTCATTTTAGATTGGAAGGAAGGGAAGGGAGGAGGAGGAGGAGGAGGAGGAGGAAGGAAGCAGGGGGAGGAGGGGAAGTGGTTGGGGGATTAAGGGATAGTGTAGCTGTGTGTGTGTGTGTGTGTGTGTGTGTGTGTGTGCGCGCGCAATTTAATTTAACCGGATTTATGTAGGTTCAAGCGTTTAATGTGTTTTCCCGGCCCTGTGTGTGTGTGTGCGTGTGTGTGTGTATGTGTATGTATGTGTGTGTGTGTGTGTGTGTGTGTGTGTGTGTGTGTGTGTGTGTGTGTGTGTGTGTGTGTGTGTGTACGTAACCTCCAGATGACGCAAGCCTTGTGGAGGGAGGAAAGTTAGGGAGGGAGGTAGCGAGATAGGGAAGGGAGGGAAGGAGGGAAGGGAGGTAGAGAGATAGGGAAGGTAGGGAAGGAGGGAAGGTAGGGAGGGAAGGTAGGAGGTAGAGATAGGGAAGGGAGGGAAGGAGGGAGGTAGGGAGGGAAGGTCGGGAGGGAGGTAGAGAGATAGGGAAGGGAGGGAAGGAGGGAAGGTAGGGAGGGAAGGTAGGGAGGGAGGTAGAGAGATAGAAAGGAGGAAGGAGGGAAGGGAGGGAGGGAGGAGGAGGG
>NC_066578.1:605100-634812 GCF_024679095.1 Eriocheir sinensis
AGTGGAGTGCGTGTGTGGTATACCGGGAGGGCACATATCGCCGAGTGTGTCACCGCCGCGGCCTTCCATCAAGTCCCTGCTGACGCCCCTAGGTCTCCCCAGACTCACCAGCCCGCCCATCCTGCTGTTGAAGTCTAGTCACGTGCAGTGCAGTGGAGGATTCGTCACTCAGGTGGGGGGCAATGTGCAGGCTACTCACCACCAAGGCTTTACAGTCTGTTCCCAGGAAAAGCAGCGAGTCTTCACATCTGTCTCGCCACCTGTACTGGATTAGCACTCCACCGCTAAGCCCCTTTCTGAGTGACCATCGATACCGCCTCTCCCTGCTCTCCGGCCACCTGCTGCTACCTGACCCAGCATTTTGACCTGGGGATGACCTCGGATTAACACCTACTCGCCTTCCAGAAGAGGAACCTTCCCGGCTAATCGCTCTACCACACCACACTCCTCCACCTCCTCACCTCTCAAGCATCACCACAACGTTCCCTCCGTTATTGTAAATTACCAAACCCCACACCCCTTTCATATTGTAATTTTTTATATAGTTACACTTTGTAATCTTAATATGTACATTTTCAGCCTAACGGCTGCCATCTCCGTAATAAACCGACCATTATTATTATTATTATTATTATTATCATTACACACAGACACACACACACACACACACACACACACACACATACACACACACACACAGACACACACACACACTCACACATACACGCAGCACACTGCAACTTTTTTTCTCTTCCTTCCTTTCTTCCTTCATCCTCCTTCCATCGTTAACTCTTTCCTTCCATCCTCAACTATTTCTTACCTTCGTTTCTTCCTGCAACACTCAGCACTCAAATATAGACACGCACAACACACTGCAACCCTTTCTTACTTTCTTTTCCTACCTGCAACACTCAAGACTCATACAACACACATACATTCCCTCCACAACACTTCCCTTCCTCACATACATTACCTCCATAACACTTCCCCTTCCTTTCCTTCCTTCATTCCTGCAACATTCAAGACAGGAATCGCCTTGTATTGAAGTAGATTAAGGTCTCCGAGATGACAAATAGTAAACAGCTTTAACAACAACAACAACCATCTCGAGTAAGGGGGTTCGAAGTCATCTTTATACAGTTCAAAGAGGTTCCAAGGCTTTTATACACATGTCACTCGGAGCTTATGTCTTAAAGGTCAGGGAAATAGCGACGTTGTTTGGCCCCTTACACACGGGGACACTTAGAGCGCTGCAGCAGCGCTACTCACGCGCGACTCAGTTTTAGCAGCGCTGCTGTGAAGCGCGGCTTATCTTTCTAGAAAGTGTTGTGGGGTGAGTGTCGAATTAGCGGCGCTTCTCAGCATCGCTACTAAAATTGAGTAGGGCGTTAGCAGCGCTACAATCGCGCCACGCACGCGCTGCTAAAAAAGTGGCGCAGCTGCAGCTACGTGTGAAAACTCCATTTGAATGCCATGTATCGTGACGAGCAGAGCTACTTTTTGTGGTCGCCACCGGCAGCGAAGCCAACCACGCAAATCTGTTTGTAGCGCTACTTTTTGTGGTCGTGAGTGCGTGCGAAAGCATCCATTCATCTCCATTATTCATCAGCGGCAAATATGCTGAGCAGCGCTGCAAAGAGTCCGCGTGTGAAAGGGGCGTTAGGCTCGTATTCCCAGACGCTATCGGCCCCACAGCAACGATTTCCAAAGTCCATAGAGGAGATTAGGTTCTCAGGAGTGCTTTTTCACTTTCATGGTGCAGAAGCCTTGTCAAACTATCAATAGGCTCTTAAAACTACTCCTCTCCTCGGACTCCGTGAGCGTCCCCTCGTCCTCCTCGCTGCTGCCGCCCACCGCCATCACCACGTCCTCGTCCGCTCCCTCACGCCAGTACGAGGACGCCTCCCACATGGGCCCGGCTTTGCTACGCCCTCGGGCAAGGAGAAACCCACACACCAGCAAGGTCACGCCCACTGAAGAGGCCACCACGCCCGCGCCCACCACCGCCCAATCGTTGACGTGGCCGCGGCTGAGACGACCGAGAGGCAGCGGCTGGCCGGGACTCAGGCCGTGATTGCCAGCGCCGCGGAACACCCAGAGGTCCTTGGTGTGCTCCAGGATGCTGGAGGGCCGCGCGGAGGGTCTTGATGCGTGGCGCTTCTTCTCTGTGACCTTATTACGAATTTTTCTGCGTGGCTTGTGTGCCTTGACAGTCGCCTTCTCCCGGACCGTCTCAGCGTGCAGTGCCACCCCCAGGCGAGGCTTTGCGCTGCTCCGTGGGGCCGCTGGGGGGTGCACGGTGGCATGGTGGTCAAAGGGCGGCATGCGGTTGTGTATGATCCAGTATGGCAGCGTGGTGGGCGTGGGGGCGTTCGTGGGAGTCGTTGTAGGCGTGGGTTGGCGTGGAGAAGGCGTGGGTGCCCTTTGGGAGGATGCTACAGCCGTCGGGGTGGTGCTGTGTCCCTCTGGTGTTGTCTGTGGGTGGATGTCTGTCGTGGCCGCTGTCTCCACGTCCACGTAACTCACTGAAGCGTTGACTGGCGGGGGTTCGTGACGTGGGGCGCTGGTCACGGCTGCATCATCCTCATCATCCATTATAGAATTACTCTCTTCCGTCATCCTCATCGTAGCGTTACTCTCCTCACTGCTGTTGTGTGTGTCCGTGATGATGTCCAGAGTCGCAGAGATGCTAATGGTAGTGGTGGTGGTAGTGGTGGTTGTCGTAGTGGGGATCGTGGTGGTAAGGAGGTGGGAGGCGATGGTAGTTGTGGTCGGGAAGTCGCTGTCCTCAAGAAGCATGACTGGTTTGTAGCCGAGAGTGGTGGGAACGGCGCACCTGAGGAGAGAGAGAGAGAGAGAGAGAGAGAGTGTGTGTGTGTGTAGAAAAGTTAGTGAAATAGGGAACTGATTGTCTGTAGAGTAACATATGTGGCAAAATAAAACCTGATCACCTAATGTAAATGAAAGATATGTAAAGAAAGGTTAATTTAGTGAAAAGAAAGACAGGTAGAAAGCTATATTAGTGAAAACTGGAACTGACTATTCGCAGAGTAAATAAAATCGGCAAAATACAACCTGCGCAGAAGATATAAAAGATAGATATAGGAAAAAGGTTAGATTAGTGGAGAATGGAGCCGATTATTAGAAGAAAATAATATAAAAGAAAGATGCAGAAAATAAGGTAAGATTAGTGAGAAGTCTAACCGAATATCCAAAGTAACATAAATGGCAAAATACAACCTGCGCATTTAGATGTAAAAAAAACAAAAAGTAGAGGTAGAAGAGATAGAAAAGAGATAGAAAAAGTAAAGTTTCTGAAAAGTAGAACCCGTAGAGTAAGCAGAATCGTCAAAATACAACCTGCGCATCAAAAGGAAAAGAAATGATGAAAAGTTTAGATTAGTGAAACGTGGAACCGAGAATATGTAGAGTAACACAATAAGCAATATGCATCCTGCTCAGAAGATACAGAAGGAAGCTATGTAAGAAAGTTTAAAGTAGTGAAAAAACAGAACCGATTTATCTTAGAGTGACACAAATGGCAAAATAAAACCTGATCATCTAAAGGAAAAGAAGGCTGTATATAAAAAAGTTAAGTTATTGAAAAGAAAGATAGGTAGAAAGATATATTAGTGAAAAGTGAAACCAATTATCCGTAAATTAACAGAATCGGCAAAATACAAACTGCGCAGAAGATATAAAATATCCATATAGAAATAAAAGGAAAAAGTAGTGAACAGTGAAATCAATTATACAAAGAATAACACAATTGGTAAACTAAAAGTAAACTAAAACGTGGGGACCAAAGGGAAAAGAATGACATAGAGAAGAAAGGTTAGATTAGTGAAAAGTAGAACCGGTTATTGCGTAGTAGAAAGAGAAAGGGACGAATTCGTTACGCACAGAGATAGTAACGAAATAGCAACAAAACGACAACAAAAAAAACTGCGCATCTGAAGAAAAAAAGTGATAGTGGGATAGAAGAAAACAAGGTAAATATGAGTAAAAAAATCGAAGAGGCTTTTAGTAGAGCGAAAAAAATGGAAATAATTAGGAATAAAACAACTGCGCATCTGAAAAAAAAGTGATAGTGGGATTGAAGAAAAAAAGGTAAATATGAGTAAAAAACCGAAGAGGCTTTTAGTGAAATGAAAATATAGAATTGATAACCTTTTGATCGAGTAACAAAATAGGAACAAAACAACAACAAAAACTACGCATCTGAAGAGAAAAAGAGATAGAGGGATAGAAAAAAAAGATAGAGTAGTAAAAAATAGAAGAGGCTTTTAGTAGAATGAAAAAAATGGAAATAATTATCCGTCGGTCGAGTAACAAAATAGGAACAAAATAACAACTGCGCATCTGAAGGAAAAAAAGTGATAGTGGACTACAAGAAAAAAAGATAAATATGAATAAAAGATCGAAGAGGCTTTTAGTGGAATGAAAAAAAAGGAAACAATTAGGAATAAAACACCTGCGCATCTGAAGAAAAAAGTGAAAGAGGGATAGAAGAAAAAAAGGTATATATGAGTAAAAAAAACGAAGAGGCTTTTTAGTTGAATAAAAAAAATGGATGTAATTAACCGTGGATCGAATAACAAAATAAACAAAACAACAAAAAATACGAAACTGGAAGGGAAAAGAGATAGAGAGACATAAAAAAAAAAAGATAAATTAGTAAAACCAAGAAGAGGCTTTTAGTAGAATGAAAAAAAATGGAAATAATTATCCGTTGATCAAGAATAAAAACAACAGCAAAAACTACGCATTTGAAGGGAAAGACAGATAGAGAAATAGGAAAAAGGAAGTTAGAGTGAAAAGTAGAAAAGCTTAACAGTATAATGAAAAAAATGGAACTCGCAAAAAACACCAAAAAATGAAATGAAAAAAAACGATGGAGTAATAGAATAAAAAAGATAAATTAGAGTGAAATATAGAACAGTTTATCAGCAGAAAGAGGAAGCAAAAAAATGAAAAAAGATAGATATAGGAAAAATGGAGAAAATAATATAAGACAAAACCGATTATACTTAGAGAGAAGGAATATTGGCGAGAGTGGATAAAGTGCAGTTACGGATTATAACAGAACACTTACGGATATATAAAAAATGGAAAAGGGGGGGCGGGAGAGAGAGAGAGAGAGAGAGAGAGAACAAGGGGGGGGTCCACTCACACAGCTCTTCTGGACTGACTGGAGTCTAAGACTGTTCGTCTCATCAGCTCTCCTCCTCTTACTGACAGCCTTTTACCTCTTAAATTCTGCCGCCATGTTGCATCTCTTTCTATCTTCTATCGATATTTTCATGCTGACTGCTCTTCTGAACTTGCAAACTGCATGCCTCCCTCCCCTCCCGCGTCCCCGCTGCACACGACTTTCTACTTCTCATCCCTGTACTGTCCAAACCCCTTATGTAAGAGTTAACCAACATCTCCATTCTTTCATCCCCTTCGCTGGTAAACTCTGGAACAGCCTTCCTTCGTCTGTATTTCCTCCTGCTTATGACACCTCTTTCAAGAAGGGTGCATCGACACCTCTCCATCCGAAAATGACCTCTTTTGGCCACTCTATATCTATCACTATATGAAAGCAACATTTAGCCGCCTTTTTTTTACATCTTTTTGTGGTGCCCTTGAGTTGCTCTCTGTGCTGTAAAAAAATCTATAGAGTTTGATCTTTTCAGAGGATTAAAAAATAGAAATGACCATAGAGACGAAAGAAAGAAAGAAACAAATAATAACCGACAAAATAGATAGATAAAAAGATAAATAGGCAGATAAACAGACAGATAGATAGATAGATAGATAGAGTAATATTCCTGTTATTATCTTCAAAGAGCTCTGGGAATATTATCAACAACCTTCATTTTGCTTACCTGAGCGAAAAGACGAGTAATAACCCGTTTCCAGGTACGGCGAGAGAGAGAGAGAGAGAGAGAGAGAGAGAGAGAGAGAGAGAGAGAGAGAGAGAGAGAGAGAGAGAAACGTTCCACATTGTGCGGCATCACCATCATTCTGTGTGTGTCGTCATTGGCCGCGCGGTCAACCAGCTCTAGACTCGGGGGGGTGCAATGTCAACTCCAAGGTCCCCAAAACGGCTTACTCGAATCCGAGGTGATGTGTTGAATCGAGCCCTATGTGTAAATACCAGAGAGAGGAATGGCCCACCCAATCACCGGAGCCAAGAGCCTCGGGGGTCGCCTTGCTCAGCCAGGGGGGCGAGCGGCATCCCTGATCGCCTCGTGGTACCGGGAGGAGCGGGAGCGGGAGGAGCGTGAGGGTGGCGGTCCCATCAGGAAAAGGCGCTTCACGCCCTTCTTGACGATCCTTCAGCAGCATGAGCGGGGCCTCGAGGCGTCGGCCGCCATGCAGGAGTATCCAGCGTGCCCCTTCCCGGCATGGTAAAAAGAAGAGCCCCCAAAATAGAAAAGCAATATCTCAAACAAAAATCATCTCAGCATCAAGAAACAAAAAGGAGAAAATTGAAAAAAAGGTAAAACATTTAGAAAAAAATCAACTCACGAAAAAACACGAAACAAAAAAAATAAAATAAAATCAAACAAATTGTAAAACCCTAAAAAGAGAGAAAAAGAATCGACTCAGCACCGAGACAAAGAAAGAGTAATAAAAAATAGGAAAAAAAAAGAAAAAGAAAAAAAAAAAAATTAAACTCGACCAGAGCAAAAAAATCGAAAAGAAAGATAAAACAAAAAAATACAAACCAACTCGACCAGACCTTGGCTTAACTGTCTGGGTGGGATGCTGACCTTGGCTTAACTGTTTGGGTGGGATGCTGACCTTGGCTTAACTGTCTGGGTGGGATGCTGACCTTGGCTTAACTGTCTGGGTGGGATGCTGACCTTGGCTTAACTGTCTGGGTGGGATGCTGACCTTGGCTTAACTGTATGGGTGGGATGCTGACCTTGGCTTAACTGTATGGGTGGGATGCTGACCTTGGCTTAACTGTCTGGGTGGGATGCTGACCTTGGCTTAACTGTATGGGTGGGATGCTGACCTTGGCTTAACTGTCTGGGTGGGATGCTGACCTTGGCTTAACTGTCTGGGTGGGATGCTGACCTTGGCTTAACTGTCTGGGTGGGATGCTGACCTTGGGGTGGGATGCTGACCTTGGCTTAACTGTCTGGGTGGGATGCTGACCTTGGCTTAACTGTCTGGGTGAGATGCTGACCTTGGCTTAACTGTCTGGGTGGGATGCTGACCTTGGCTTAACTGCCTGGGTAGGATGCTGACCTTGGCTTAACTGTCTGGGTGGGATGCTGACCTTGGCTTAACTGTCTGGGTGGGATGCTGACCTTGGCTTAACTGTCTGGGTGGGATGCTGACCTTGGCTTAACTGTCTGGGTGGGATGCTGACCTTGGCTTAACTGTCCTGGAGGGATGCTGACCTTGGCTTATCTGTCTGGGTGGGATGCTGACCTTGGCTTAACTGTCTGGGTGGGATACTGACCTTGGCTTAACTGTCTGGGTGGGAGGCTGACCTTGGCTTAACTGTCTGGGAGGGATGCTGACCTTGGCTTAACTGTCTGGGTGGGATGCTGACCTTGGCTTAACTGTCTGGGTGGGATGCTGACCTTGGCTTAACTGTCTGGGTGGGATGTTGACCTTGGCTTAATTGTCTGGGTAGGATTTTGATATTGGCTTATATGTCAGGGTCCGATGCGGGGTGGCGTGCGAGGGACAGTAGGAGGCGGTGGTGTCGTTCGATAGATAGGAGGAGGTGGTGGCGGGGGTGGCTTACGAGGGACAGGAGAATGCAATGGCAGGGTTGGCGTGCGAGGGACAGGGGGAGGCGGTTACGGGGGTGATGTTCGAGGGAGAGTAGGAGGAGGTGGCGGGGGTGGCGTGCGAGTGAAAGGAGGAGGCGGCGGCGAGGAAGTCGTGCGAGGGAAAGGAGGATGCATCGGCACGGGTGTCGTGCGAGAGAAACGAGGAGGCGGCGGCGGGGGTGTCGTGCGAGGGAAAGGAGGAGGCGGAGGCGAGGGTGTCGTGCGAGGGAAAGGAGGAGGCGGCGGCGGGGGTGTCGTGCGAGGGAAAGGAGGAGGCGGCGGCGGGGGTGTCGTGCGAGGGAAAGGAGGAGGCTGCGGAGAAGGTGGCGTGGAATGGACTGGAGGAGGCGGTGACGGGTTTGCCGTCTGAGAAACAGGAAGAAGCGGTGACGGGGGTTGCGTATGAAGGACAGGAGGAGGCGGTGGACGGCGCGGCGTGCAAGGGAAAGGAGGAGGCGGTGGCTGGTGTGGCGTACGAATGACTGAAGGAGGCGGTGGTGCGGTCGGCGTGCGAGAGACAGGAGGAGGCGGCGGCGGTGGTGGCATGCGAAGGACAATAGAAGGCGGTGGCGGGGTTGGCGTGTGAAGGACAGAAGGAGGCGCTGGCGGGGGTGGCGTGCGTGGAACCATATGAGGCGATGGCGGGCTTAGCGTGCGATGAACAGGAGGAGGCGCCGCGGCGTGGGTGGCGTTTGAAAGACAGGATTAGGCGGTGGCGGAGGTGTAGTGCGAGAATCAGGAGGAGGCGGTGGCAGGGGTGGCGTGCGAGAGACAGGAGGAGGCGGTGGCGTGGGTGGTGTTCGATGGGCAGTAGCAGGCGGTGGCGTGGGTGGCGTGGGAGGAACAGGAGGAAGCGGTGGCGGGGTTGGCGTCCGATGGACAGGAGGAGGCGATGGAGAGGTTGGCGTGCGAGGGACAGGAGGAGGCGGCGGCGAGGGTTGCGTGAGAGGAACAGGAGGAGGCGGCGGCGAGGGTGGCGTGAGAGGGACAGGAGGAGGCGGCGGCGAGGGTTGCGTGAGAGGGACAGGAGGAGGCGGTGGCGTGGGTTGCGTGAGAGGGACAGGAGGAGGCGGTGGCGTAGGTCGCGTGCGAGGGACAGGAGGAGGCGGTGGCGTGGGTGGCGTGAGAGGGACAGGAGGAGGCGGTGGCGGGGTTGGCGTGCGATGGACAGGAGGAGGCGGTGGCGTGGGTGGCGTTCGAGGGACAGGAGGAGGCGGCGGCGAGGGTTGCGTGAGAGGGACAGGAGGAGGCGGTGGCGTGGGTGGCGTTCGAGGGAAAGGAGGAGGCGGTGGCGTGGGTGGCGTGAGAGGGACAGGAGGAGGCGGTGGCGTGGGTGGCGTGCGAGGGAAAGGAGGAGGCGGTGGCGTGGGTGGCGTGAGAGGGACAGGAGGAGGCGGTGGCGTGGGCGGCGTTCGAGGAAAAGGAGAAGGCGGTGGCGTAGGTGGCGTGCGAGAGACACGAGGAGGTAGTGACGTGGGTGGCGTGCGAGGGACAGGAGGAGGCGGTTGCGTGGGTGGCGTGCGAGGGACAGGAGGAGGCAGTGGCTTGGGTGGCGGACGAGGGACAGGAGGAGGCGGTGGCGTGGATGGAGTGCGAGGGACTGGAGGAGGCGGTGGCGGGGGTGGCGTGCGAGGGACAGGAGGAGGCGGTGGCGGCGTTCGATAGATAGGAGGAGGTGGTGGTGGGGGTGGCGTGCGAGGGACAGGAGGATGCGGTGGCTAGGTTGGCGTTCGAGGGACAGGAGGATGCGGTGGCGTGGGTTGCTTTCGAGGGACAGGAGGACTCGGTGGCGTAGGTAGCGTGCGAGAGACATGAGGAGGCGGTGGCTTTGGTGTCGTGCGATGGACATGAGGAGGCGGTGACTTGGGTTCGTGCGATGGACAGGAGGAGGCGGTGACTTGGGTGTCGTGCGATGGACATGAGGAGGCGGTGGCTTGGGTGTCGTGCGATGGACAGGAGGAGGCGGTGGCTTGGGTGTCGTGCGATGGACCGGAGGAGGTGGCTTGGGTGTCGTGCGATGGACAGGAGGAGGCGGTGGCTTGGGTGTCGTGCGATGGACATGAGGAGGCGGTGGCTTGGGTGTCGTGCGATGGACATGAGGAGGCGGTGGCTTGGGTGTCGTGCGATGGACAGGAGGAGGCGGTGGCTTGGGTGTCGTGCGATGGACAGGAGGAGGCGGTGGCTTGGGTGTCGTGCGATGGACAGGAGAAGGCGGTGGATTGGGTGTCGTGCGATGGACATGAGGAGGCGGTGGATTGGGTGGCGTGCGATGGACATGAGGAGGCGGTGACTTGGGTGGCGTGCGATGGACAGGAGGAGGCGGTGGCTTGGGTGGCGTGCGATGGAAAGGAGGAGGCGGTGACTTGGGTGTCGTGCGATGGACAGGAGGCGGTGGCTTGGGTGTCGTGCGATGGACATGAGGAGGCGGTGGCTTGGGTGGCGTGCGATGGACATGAGGAGGCGGTGACTTGGGTGGCGTGCGATGGACATGAGGAGGCGGTGACTTGGGTGGCGTGCGATGGACATGACATGAGGAGGCGGTGACTTGGGTGGCGTGCGATGGACATGAGGAGGCGGTGGCTTGGGAGGCGTGCGATGGACAGGAGGAGGCGGTGACTTGGGTGTCGTGCGATGGATAGGAGGAGGCGGTGGCTTGGATGGCGTGCGAGAGACAAGAGGAGGCGGTGGCTTGGGTTGCGTGCGAGGGACAGCACGAGGCGGTGGCGGGGATGGCGTTCGATAGATAGGAGGAGGCGGTCGCGGGGGTGGCGTGCGAGGGACAGGAGGAGGCGGTGGCGACATTCGATAGATAGAAGGAGGAGGTTGCGGGGGTGGCGTGCGAGGGACAGGAGGAGGCGGTGGCGACATTCGATAGATAGGAGGAGGCGGCGGCGGAGGTGTCGTGCGAGGGAAAGGAGGAGGCGGCGGCGGGGGTGTCGTGCGAGGGACAGGAGGAGGCGGCGGCGGGGGTGTCGTGCGAGGGAAAGGAGGAGGCTGCTGTGGGGGTGTCGTGCGAGTGAAAGGAGGAGGCTGTCGGCGGGGGTGTCGTGCGAGGGAAACGAGGAGGCGGCGGCGGGGGTGTTGTGCGAGGGAAACGAGGAGGCGGCGGCGAAGGTGTCGTGCAATGGACAGGAAGAGGCGGTGGCAGGTTTTCGTCAGAGAAATAGGAAGAAGCGGTAACGGGTGTGGCGTACGAAGGACAGGAGGAGACGGTGGACTGGTCGGCATGAGAGGGACAGGAGGAGGCGGTGGCGAGTATGGCGTGCGAATGACTGAAGGGGGCGGTCTCGCGGTCTCCGTGCGAGAGACAGGAGGAGGCTGTGCCGGTGGTGGCATGCAAAGGACAATAGGAGGCGGCGGCAGGGTTGGCGTGCGAGGGAGAGGAGGAGGCGGTAGCGGGGGTGGCGTGCGAGGAACCATATGAGGCGTTGGCGGGGTTAGCGTGCGAGGGACAGGAGGAGGCGGTGGTGGGGGTGGCGTGCGAGGAACCATATGAGGCGGTGGCGGGGTTAGCGTGCGAGGGACAGGAGGAGGCGGTGGCGGGGTTGGCGTGCGAGGGACAGGAGGAGGCGGTGGCGGGGGTGGCGTGCGAGGGACAGGAGGCGGTGGCGGGGTTGGCGTGCGAGGGACAGGAGGAGGCGGTGGCGGGGGTGGCGTGCGAGAAACCATATGAGGCGGTGGCGGGGTTAGCGTGCGAGGGACAGGAGGAGGCGGCCGCGTGGGTGGCGCTCGAAAAACAGGGGGAGGCAGCGGCGGGGGTGGAGTGCGAGAGTCAGGAGGAGTCGGTGGCAGGGTTGGCGTGCGAGGGACAGGAGGAGGCGGTGGCGGGGGTGGCGTGCGATGGACAGGAGGAGGCGGTGACTTGGGTGGCGTGCGATGGACATGAGGAGGCGGTGGCTTGGGTGTCGTGCGATGGACATGAGGAGGCGGTGGCTTGGGTGTCGTGCGATGGACATGAGGAGGCGGTGGATTGGGTGTCGTGCGATGGTCAGGAGGAGGCGGTGACTTGGGTGGCGTGCGATGGACATGAGGAGGCGGTGGATTGGGTGTCGTGCGATGGACAGGAGGAGGCGGTGACTTGGGTGTCGTGCGATGGACATGAGGAGGCGGTGGATTGGGTGTCGTGCGATGGACAGGAGGAGGCGGTGACTTGGGTGGCTGCGATGGACATGAGGAGGCGGTGGATTGGGTGTCGTGCGATGGACAGGAGGAGGCGGTGGCTTGGGTGTCGTGAGATGGACATGAGGAGGCGGTGGCTTGGGTGTCGTGCGATGGACATGAGGAGGCGGTGCCTTGGGTGTCGTGCGATGGACAGGAGGAGGCGGTGACTTGGGAGTCGTGCGATGGACAGGAGGAGGCGGTGACTTGGGTGGCGTGCGATGGACATGAGGAGGCGGTGGATTGGGTGTCGTGCGATGGACAGGAGGAGGCGGTGGCTTGGGTGTCGTGAGATGGACATGAGGAGGCGGTTGCTTGGGTGTCGTGCGATGGACATGAGGAGGCGGTGGCTTGGGTGTCGTGCGATGGACATGAGGAGGCGGTGGCTTGGGTGTCGTGCGATGGACATGAGGAGGCGGTGGCTTGGGTGGCGTTCGATGGACAGGAGGAGGCGGTGGCTTGGGTGTCGTGCGATGGACATGAGGAGGCGGTGGCTTGGGTGTCGTGCGATGGACATGAGAAGGCGGTGGCTTGGGTGTCGTGCGATGGACAGGAGAAGGCGGTGGCTTGGGTGTCGTGCGATGGACATGAGGAGGCGGTGGCTTGGGTGTCGTGCGATGGACATGAGGAGGCGGTGGCTTGGGTGTCGTGCGATGGACAGGAGGAGGCGGTGGCTTGGGTGTCGTGCGATGGACAGGAGGAGGCGGTGGCTTGGGTGTCGTGCGATGGACATGAGGAGGCGGTGGCTTGGGTGGCGTGCGATGGACATGACATGAGGAGGCGGTGACTTGGGTGGCGTGCGATGGACATGAGGAGGCGGTGGCTTGGGAGGCGTGCGATGGACAGAAGGAGGAGGTGACTTGGGTGTCGTGCGATGGATAGGAGGAGGCGGTGGCTTGGATGGCGTGCGAGAGACAAGAGGAGGCGGTGGCTTGGGTTGCGTGCGAGGGACAGTACGAGGCGGTGGCAGGGATGGCGTTCGATAGATAGGAGGAGGCGGTCGCGGGGGTGGCGTGAGAGGGACAGTAGGAGGCGGTGGCGACATTCGATAGATAGGAGGAGGAGGTTGCGGGGGTGGCGTGCGAGGGACAGGAGGAGGCGGTGGCGACATTCGATAGATAGGAGGAGGCGGCGGCGGTGTCGTGCGAGGGAAAGGAGGAGGCGGCGGCGGGGGTGTCGTGCGAGGGAAAGGAGGAGGCGGCGGCGGGGGTGTCGTGCGAGGGAAAGGAGGAGGCTGCGGTGGGGGTGTCGTGCGAGGGAAAGGAGGAGGCTGTCGGCGGGGGTGTCGTGCGAGGGACACGAGGAGGCGGCGGCGGGGGTGTCATGCGAGGGAAAGGAGGAGGCGACGGCGAAGGTGTCGTGCAATGGACTGGAGAAGGCGGTGGCAGGTTTGCCGTCCGAGAAACAGGAAGAAGCGGTGACGGGGGTGGCGTACGAAGGACAGTATATATATATATATATATATATATATATATATATATATATATATATATATATATATATATATATATATATATATATATATATATATATATATATATATATATATATATATATATATATATATATATATATATATATATATATATAACTCCCTGACTTCTGGCATCTCCTAGCCTTCTTAACTGACTCTTGGTCATCCTCTCTTAGCCGTTTCAGTGAAACTTTGCTATTGCGCTGGACATATCAAAAGCTTTTGATAGGGTCTGGCACAAATCTTTGCTTTCTAAACTACCCTCCTACGGTTTCTATCCTTCTCTCTGTACCTTTATCTCAAGTTTACTTTCTGACCGTTCTATTTCTGACGTGGTAGACGGTCACTGTTCTTCACCTAAATATATTATCTGTGGTGTCCCACAGTGTTCTGTCCTATCTCCCACTCTTTTCTGTTGTTCATTGATGATCTTCTTTCCAAAACGAACTGTCCTATCCATTCCTACGCCGATGATTCCACTCTGCATTACTCAACTTCTTTTAATAGAAGACCCACCCTTCAGGAACTTAACGACTCAAGGCTGGAGGCTGCAGAACGCTTAGCCTCAGACCTTACTATTATTTCCGATTGGGGCAAGAAGAACCTGGTGTCCTTCAACGCCTCAAAAACACAGTTTCTCCACCTATCCACTCGACACAATCTTCCAAACAACTATCCCCTATTTTTTGACAACACCCAGCTATCACCTTCCTCAACACTAAACATCCTCGGCCTATCCTTAACTCAAAATCTCAACTGGAAACTTCATATCTCATCTCTTACTAAATCAGCTTCCTCGAGGCTGGGCGTTCTGTACTGTCTCCGCCAGTTCTTCTCCCCTGCACAGTTGCTGTCCATATACAGGAGCCTTGTCCGCCCTCGTATGGAGTATGCATCTCATGTGTGTGGGGGCTCCACTCACACAGCTCTTCTGGACAGAGTGGAGGCTAAGGCTCTTCGTCTCATCAGCTCTCCTCCTCATACTGATAGTCTTCTACCTCTTAAATTCCGCCGCAATGTTGCCTCTCTTTCTATCTTCTATCGATATTTCCTCGCTGACTGCTCTTCTGAACTTGCTAACTGCATGCCTCCCCCCCTCCCGCGGCCCCGCTGCACTCGACTTTCTACTCATGCTCATCCCTATACTGTCCAAACCCCTTAGGCAAGAGTTAACCAGTATCTTCACTCTTTCATCCCTCACGCTGGTAAACTCTGGAACAATCTTCCTTCATCTGTATTTCCTCCTGCCTACGACTTGAACTCTTTCAAGAGAGGGTATCAGGACACCTCTCCTCCCGTATTTGATCTTCCTTTCGGCCACCACTTTTGTTTCTTTTCTAGGAGCAGGGAGTAGCGGGCTTTTTTTATATTATTGTTTTCTTTTTTTGTGTGCCCTTGAGCTGCCTCCTCTGTTGTAAAAAAAATATATATATATATATATATATATATATATATATATATATATATATATATATATATATATATATATATATATATATATATATATATATATATATATATATATATATATATATATATATATATATATATATATATATATATATATATATATATATATATATATATATATATATATATTTTTTATACAAATATATGTTATTTTATTTGTATTTGTATATATATTTTGATACAAATTTACATTATTTTCTGTGCATTTTGTATATATATTTTTTACGTTTATTATTTTTATTTTATTGTTTATTTTATATATTTATTTATCAAATTATTTATATTTTGTTCATTGTAGTGCACATCACCTTTTGCTGTTCGATCGATCATTCGATCAGTTTGGGCAACTGATCCGATTCCGATCATCCGATCATTTTTCAAGTACTGTTGTTCCGATCACCATTCCGATCATCCGATCCATAAAATTTATAATAATTACTACTATTTTTTTAAAATAAGAACTACAAGAAACACCTATTTAGCGATATTGACCATTAATCTCCTATCCTTCCTGATTAAATAGCTTTCTGAATAACAAATATTGGTCCATAAATAGATTAGTTACAAGAAGAACATAAGCAATAAGGTTTTGATTTTAAGTGAGCTGGTGTTGTGTCATCTGTCATCCACGTATCCTAAGACATCCAATCCTGATCTGCGCATGCGTGGATCCCGATGTTTACAAACACAGTGTTGATATCGTAGTTTGTCCAGGCAAGATGGCGGCAAGACAGCATGGCAGCTTTTAGGGGAAAAGGGCCAAATTCAAAAATGACAAGGATCCCATAATTCAGATAGCCTACCATTAAATGGAGAGAATCTTAGAAACATGACCATCAATCAGAAAGGAGTGTAGGTTATCTCATTTATCACATTTACCGACATACAAGGGGTGTAGGTTATCTCATTTATCACATTTACCGGCATACAAGGGGTGTAGGTTACCTCATTTATCACATTTACTGACATACAAGGGGTGCAGGTTATCTCATTTATCACATTTACTGACATACAAGGGGTGTAGGTTACCTCATTTATCACATATACCGGCATACAAGGGGTGTAGGTTATCTCATTTATCACATTTACCGACATACAAGGGGTGTAGGTCATCTCATTTATCACATTTACCGACATACAAGGGGTGTAGGTTATCTCATTTATCACATTTACTGACATACAAGGGGTGTAGGTTATCTCATTTATCACATTTACCGACATACAAGGGGTGTAGGTTATCTCATTTATCACATTTACCGACTTACAAGGGGTGCAGGTTATCTCATTTATCACATTTACCGACATACAAGGGGTGTAGGTTATCTCATTTATCACATTTACCGACATACAAGGGTGCAGGTTATCTCATTTATCACATTTACCGACATACCAGGGGGTCAGGTTATCGCATTTATCACATTTACTGACATACACAGGTGCAGGTTATCTCATTTATCACATTTACCGACATACAAGGGTGCAGGTTATCTCATTTATCACATTTACCGACATACAAAGGGTGTAGGATATCTCATTTATCCCATTTACCGACATACAAAGGGTGTAGGTTATCTCATTTATCCCATTTACCGACATACAAAGGGTGTAGGTTATCTCGTTTATCCCATTTACCGACATACAAAGGGTGTAGGTTATCTCATTTATCCCATTTACCGACATACAAAGGTTGCAGGTTATCTCATTTATCACATTTACCGACATACAAGGGGTGCAGGTTATCTCATTTATCACATTTACTGACATACACGGGGTGCAGGTTATCTCATTTATCACATTTACCGACATACAAGGGGTGCAGGTTATCTCATTTATCACATTTACCGACATACAAGGGGTGCAGGTTATCTCATTTATCACATTTACCGACATACAAGGAGTGCAGGTTATCTCATTTATCACATTTACCGACATACAAGGGGTGCAGGTTATCTCATTTATCACATTTACCGACATACAAGGGGTGCAGGTTATCTCATTTATCACATTTACCGACATACAAGGGGTGCAGGTTATCTCATTTATCACATTTACCGACATACAAGGGCTGTAGGGTACCTCATTTTTCACATTTACTGACATACAAGGATAGGCGGTGGCTGAGTGATTAGCGTGCGGGGCCAGCATTCATCACGCCAAGGACAATGTCGATTCGAGTCCCACGCTACCACCTGGTATTTTTTAGTCACCGCCGAGTGGCTTAAGGCTACTCACAGGCTGTCCAGAAGACCACCTATCATCCTGGATTCTAGAAGAAACAGTACAAGCGAATAAAAAATGAGTTCCATGGGGCAGCATGAACCAGGCATAACTAGCGCCACTATAATATCATCACATTTACCGATATACAATGGGTGTAGGTTATCTCATTTATCACATTTACCGATATACAGTGGGTGCAGGTTATCTCATAAATCTCATTTACCGAGATACAAGGGGTGTAGGTTATCTCATTTATCACATCTACCGACATACAAGGGGTGTAAGTTATCTCATTTATCACATATACCGACATACAAGGGGTGCAGGTTATCTCATTTATCACATTTACCGACATACAAGGGGAGCAGGTTATCTCATTTATCACATTTACCGACATACCTCATTTACCTCATTTACTGACATACAAAGCGTGCAGGAAGAAACTTTCATATTTCAAGCAATTTTCAAATTCAAAACATGCGTCAACATTTACTTTTAAAAAGATAAAAAAAAACAAATTCAGGTGGAACATATCGCGATAGGCAGTCGACAAAGACACGGTACCGTGTCGCAATTCATCCACCTTTTGTTTGTAAACGAGTCCCGCGCATGCGTAGATTGGATGGGATGTCTTAGGATACGTGGATGGCAGATGACTCCACACCGGGTAGGGCACGTAGCAATAGGTTTAAGTTGGATAATTTCAGGTTCAACAAAGACATAGGCAAGAATTGGTTTACGAACAGTAGTGGATGAGTGGAACAGACGTAAAAGGCGTTTGGTGAGTACCAACACGATAGATACATTCAAGAAGAGGTTAGATAAGTTCTTGGATGGGAGGGGTAAGGGGCGTTAGTTTGGTGCCGTAGTCTGGGCCAATGTCAATATAACTATATAGACATTGGTCTGGGCGGCATGTAGCGCTGTCTCGCGAGACCTCCTTCCTCCTCCTCCTCTTGTTGCGGGGGAACCCGACGGGTGGGTTGGGGGGTGTCGAAGGAAGGAATAAATTAACGATCAATAATTATCGCTTAGTTTTACAAATAAAGACGCTTACTGAAGTAACTATTTAGCAACGTGTGTAAAAGTAATTGTAAGAATTATGCAGTCACTTGTTGTCATGACAACGTTGACCACTTTTTTCTGTGATCGGTGATCGGAAGTTAGTTTGTGAAGTTCAGATCTCCACAGTCCGATTACCTTTTACAACGATGATCCAATCTTTGCATTCCGATCGTCAAGTGCTGTTCCGATCAGATCGGAAGATCGGACGATCGGACTGATGTTCGGAAGTGCCCAGCTCTGCCAATACCACATGGGAAACACTCCACTATCCACCACAGAGGCACAGAAAGACCTGGGAGTGTATGTTACCAGGCTATCAGTGAAGGGATATCCAGCACACCAATACCACATGGGAAACACTCCATTATCCACCACAGAGGCAGAGAAAGACCTGGGAGTGTATGATACCAGGCTACCAGTGAAGGGATATCCAGCACACCAATACCACATGGGAAACACTCCATTATCCACCACAGAGACAGAGAAAGACCTGGGAGTGTATGTAACCAGGCTACCAGTGAAGGGATATCCAGCCCACCAATACCACATGGGAAACACTCCACTATCCACCACAGAGGCAGAGAAAGACCTGGGAGTGTCTGTTACCGGGCTACCAGTGAAGGGATATCCAGCACACCAATACCACATGGGAAACACTCCACTATCCACCACAGAGGCAGAGAAAGACCTGGGAGTGTATGTAACCAGGCTACCAGTGAAGGGATATCCAGCACACCAATACCACATGGGAAACACTCCACTATCCACCACAGAGGCAGAGAAAGACCTGGGAGTGTATTTTACCAGGCTACCAGTGAAGGGATATCCAGCACACCAATAACACATGGGAAACACTCCACTATCCACCACAGAGCCAGAGAAAGACCTGGGAGTGTATGTGACCAGGCTACCAGTGAAGGGATATCCAGCACACCAATACCACATGGGAAACACTCCACTATCCACCACAGAGGCAGAGAAAGACCTGGGAGTGTATGTAACCAGGCTACCAGTGAAGGGATATCCAGCACACCAATACCACATGGGAAACACTCCACTATCCACCACAGAGGCAGAGAAAGACCTGGGAGTGTATGTTACCAGAATACTAGTGAAGGGATATCCAGCACACCAATACCACATGGGAAACACTCCACTATCCACCACAGAGGCAGAGAAAGACCTGGGAGTGTATGTAACCAGGCTACCAGTGAAGGGTTATCCAGCACACCAATACCACATGGGAAACACTCCACTATCCACCACAGAGGCAGAGAAAGACCTGGGAGGGTATGTAACCAGGCTACCAGTGAAGGGATATCCAGCACACCAATACCACATGGGAAACACTCCACTATCCACCACAGAGGCAGAGAAAGACCTGGGAGTCTATGTTACCAGGCTACCAGTGAAGGGATATCCAGCACACCAATACCACATGGGAATCACTTCACTATCCACCACAGAGGCAAAGAAATACCTGGGAGTGTATGTTACCAGGCTACCAGTGAATGGATGTCCAGCACACCGATACCAATACCCCCTCCTCTCTCTCCTTCTCCCACTCATTGTCCTCCTCCTCCTCCTTCTTCCCCCCCTCCTCTTCCTCCTCCTCGTTCTCCCCCTCCTCTTCCTCCCCTGTTGCCGCCCATCCCTCTCCTCCTGTAGCGGCCTCCCTTCCGTCTATTGACACTGTTTCCAAGAGGAAAGTCCTGGTGGTTGGGAGTCAGGTTCATTGACAGGTACTTTTGTTCAAGGGATAAGGAAAATAGGCCTCGAGTGTGCTTTCCCGGGGCAGGCATCCAGCACGTATCTGACAGGATGGAGGAAATTTTAGCAGGGGAGGGGACACAGCCTATCGTCTTCTGCAGTTTTGGTGGTAATGACATCGGTAGAGTGGATAGCGAGGAGATATTTCGGGGCTTCAGGGAATCGTTCGCTAAAGTGAGAGAGAGGGGGGGGGGGGGGGGGGGTTGTGGTGTTTTGCCTGTTCATACCTGGCTGTCTGTCTATAGTTTCTTCCATGAATAAGACAAAGTCGGCAGGAGCACATGTGTGTGCCGGCATGTTCTTCACATCAGCATTTCACATTCCAAGTCCCCGCGCTGAGTCACGTGGTGTGTTCGTGCATCTGGCACAAGGAGACTCTAATATAGCCTCCTTGGTCTGGCAGCAACCCGGCCATTTACCGGGTATCAGACTCATTATATATGTATATATATATATATATATATATATATATATATATATATATATATATATATATATATATATATATATATATATATATATATATATATATATATATATTTTTTTATTACAAAAAACAGGTGATGTCACTTCTGACTTTGTGAGCTCTCATGTTTATCCATTTCCCTATGTTTCATGGAGGCATAACTTGCATTATTACGTTCACTTTGACTGGGGCCAGAGCTGTTGTGAGTGTCTGTTAAGCTGGAAACTCCCTCCTTTGCGTGAATCATAAGCCACAGAAATATTAGCTGAGTGTGTGCATATATAGAGATCACCACACACTTTGATTTAACAGTACAATGTTTTGTTGACCACGCCTAAATAAACAAGGCCTAAGAAGGCCTAGCGTCCAGCCCGCCACCCTGCTAGGCATCAACATTGCTATCCAGCCCGCGAAACCCTAGAAATTGAAATGCCAAACAGCATCTGCTGGCCAACTGTTTGGCAAGCCTGCGCTCCGCACCTCACTGCGAGATTCACGAGCAGGTCTGTCCTTTTAAAGACAGTCTCCTTTTTTAGATCTAGTTGTCATATTTAATTTAAGCCCGTCCCTCGCCTGGCCTTGCTCATGGACATCACTGCACATCTGGCGCCCTCAGTGTGAAGCTGCAGGGCAAAGACATTCTCCTGACAGACATGCACGCACACCCAGTTCCGTCAAGGCAGAGGCTTAGATGTGCTCAGTTGTCTGATGTTAAGTCAGCGTACTCTCCATGCCTTGGTGCATCTATTGTTGTGAGCTGCTCTTTTCCAAAATGAAAAACACTAAGTCTCGACTTTGCTCCCAACTGTCGGACCTCCCCCTCAAGAAAAGATGGCGCCACTATAAAACACTTGCCTGCGCCATGACGGGCTGGGGCCGACTACCATACAGGCACCTCAAGAAAGCCTACCGGTGCTATAGCTAGGCTGGCGCGTAAAAAAAAGACATTATTCTGTTGTCTTCCTCATCCACCGAGCCGGACACTGAAACGCTGCTTCATGGCAAGCAGCACCAGTTGTCTCGCTGATCTCTGTGTTTTCCACTTTAAACTTTTTTGACCTTGGGCTTGTCGTGTCTCACGCCGGCCCGCGGCCTACTCCCGAAAGGCTCATCTGGCCCTCCCCGCGAAAAGGTTTCCTGCCCTGCTCTAGAGTAGTGTGCCTTACTTTCTTCCGGCACTGGCTTATATTACAGCATATATTTTGTGTAGGAAAATGTGGATACGAGCTGCATTAATAGAACCATTATAAATTACACTTTTTTTTATCCTGACGAACCTTTTGGCAAAGTGACTAATTGACTGACCGAGTGACTGACTGAATAACTCCCTGACTGACGGGTTAATGAGTGACTTACAGACTTACAGACTGGCTGACTGACTGACTGAATAACTCCCTGACTGACGGGTTAATGAGTGACTTACAGACTTACAGACTGACTAACTGACTGACTGAATAACTCCCTGACTGATGGGCTAATGAGTGACTGACTGACTGACTGACTGACTGACTAACTCCTTGACTGACGGCCTAATGAGTGACTTATTGACATGCTGACTAAATGAAGCTTCAGACTGCACCCTCATTATTAATTATTGTTCTTATAAGAGGCGAATCAGGTAGAGAGAATGGGAGGAGTGCGGACACTATAAGCCGCCTGTCCAGCAGCCCCCAAACGTTTACCTGAGACGCCGAGAAAGAGAACAAGAAGGTGAAAAAGAGAGGGAGAAAGAGGACGAGAAGGAAGGAAGGAGATGAGAGAGAAACAGAGAGAGGAGGAGAGAATACAGAAGGTAATAGAAGTGAAGGGACATGGGGAAGGGAAAGGAAGGAGGGAGGGAAGTTATGAAATTAAGAAAAAAAGCAAGGAAGGAAGGAAATGAGGGAGGAGAAGTGAGCACAGGAGGTTGCAGAGGGAGAGGGAAGGGAAGGAGGGAGGGAAGTTTGAAATGAAGAAAAAGGAAGGAAATGAGAGAGGAGGAGAGAACACAGGAGGTAACAGAGGGGGAGGGAAGGAGAGGAGGGAGGGAAGTTTGAAATGAAGAAAAAGGAAGGAAATGAGAGAGGAGGGGAGAACACAGGAGGTAACAGAGGGGGAGGGAAGGGAAGGAGGGAGGGAAGTTTGAAATGAAGAAAAAGGAAGGAAATGAGAGAGGGGAGAACACAGGAGGTAACAGAGGGAGAGGGCCAGAGGGGAGGCTGACAAACACCTTCCAGCACATAGCAACACATGCACCCCGTACACAGCCTTTGGGCATTTTGTCTTTATTTATTTTTTTGTTTTGATTTTTAATAGTAGAGGAAGCTGCTCAAGGGAAAAGGAAAGAGAAAAAAATGCCGCTAATCACCTATTCCCTGATGGTGATGGTAATGACAACAGTATGAGCAGCAAGGAAATAAACAAATAATGGTAGTGATGGTGACAATAGCCAACTTTCCTATCCATTCTTACGCCGACGACTCCACTCTGCATTACTCAACTTCTTTTAATAGAAGACCCACCCTACAGGAACTAAACGACTCAAGGCTGGAGGCAACAGAACGCCTAGCCTCAGACCTTACTATTATTTCCAACTGGGGCAAGAGGAACCTGGTGTCCTTCAAAGCCTCAAAAACATAGTTTCTCCACCTATCCACTCGACACAATCTTCCAAACAACTATCCCCTATTCCTTGACAACACTCAGCAATCACCTTCTTCAACACTAAACATCCTCGGTCTATCCTTAACTCAAAATCTCAACTGGAAACTTCATATCTCATCTCTTACTAAATCAGCTTCCTCGAGGCTGGGCGTTCTGTACCGTCTCCGTCAGCTCTTCTCCCCCGCACAGTTGCTATCCATTTACAGGGGCCTTGTCCGCCCTCGTATGGAGTATGCATCTCATGTGTGGGTGGGTGGGGGGGGGTCCACTCACACAGCTCTCCTTGACAGAGTGAAGTCAAAGGCTCTTCGTCTCATCAGCTCTCCTCCTCATACTGATAGTCTTCTACCTCTCAAATTCCGTCGCCATGTTGCCTCTCTTTCTATCTTCTATCGATATTTTCATGCTGACTGCTCTTCTGAACTTGCTAACTGCATGCCTCCCCCCCCTCCCCCTCATGCTCATCCCTATACTGTTCAAACCCCTTATGCAAGAGTCAACCAGCATCTTCACTCTTTCATCCCTCACGCTGGTAAACTCTGAAACAATCTTCCTTCATCTGTATTTCCTCCTGCCTACGACTTGAACTCTTTCAAGAGGAGGGTATCAGGACACCTCTCCTCCCGAAATTGACCGCTCTTTTTGGACACTCCTTTAACCTCTATTCAGGAGCAGTAAGTAGCGGGCTTTTTTTATTTTTCTTTACGCCCTTGAACTGTCTCCTTAGCTGTAAAAATAAAATAGTGTGAGCAGCAAGGAAATACACAAATAATGGTGGTGATGACAACAGTATGAGCAACAAGGAAACACACAAATAATGGTAGTGATGACAACAGTATGAGCAACAAGGAAACACACAAATAATGGTGGTGATGACAACAGTATGAGCAACAAGGAAACACACAAATAATGGTGGTGATGACAACAGTATGAGCAGCAAGGAAATAAATGGATAAATAAATGATAAATGAAGATGTTATGTCTGCATGGTGGTTATGGGCGCACAACATCCACTCACTTGATGTGGTGTTTCTCCAGTGGAAATGCTACACTAAGCGACAAGCCGAAATAGTTAGCAACAGGTATGCTAACCATTTCAATACGCTGGGTGGTAACCAAATAACCAGAGTAGGGGCAGGTCTATCTCAATGAGGAATGCAGCGCCCTCAACCTACCCCAAGTTGTCTTTTCCCCGCTTTCTCTCTCTTTTGTGTTCACACTTCTTTCTTTGGGTAGCCGGGGGATTAATCCCCCCAGGGGTCCTGCGTCCCTGCCCTATGGCGAGCAGTCAGGCCACCCCCTGATCTTGGGTGGTTGGGGGAGGGGCTTGCACCCCCTCCCCCACAAAAAAAGTACCCAAGCCAGAAGCAATTTAAAAAGTAGAGTTCGGAGTCGGGGCGCGAGTCTCAACCCCGTGGAGCCCGACCGCGCGGCGGGCTTCCACGATGCATCCGCATCCGGGGAGCCTGTCGTCAGTGACGGGTGCAGGGCAGAGCCTACGGGACCCCTGCACCTCGAAGGAGGAAGATCCCCCTAGCCCCTCTTTTTGTTTTGGGGGTGGCCGGAGTGGTGCAGAGGCTGCGCCCGCCCGCAGAACCAGGCCCAGGGTTAACCTTCGGAGGGCTCTGCGTGTGGGCTCCTGGATCGTCCGGAGCCTCTCGAACGATGATCGACTGCCCTACCTATCAAATGAGCTCAGAAGGCATAGTAGCACTCTCTGAGACAAGAAGGCCCGGCAGTGGCGAGATCAGTGAGGGGGGGTAGCCTACACCTTCTACTGGTCCGGCATGAGCAATGGCTTTATGTCAGGGGGGTAGCTATGGCAATCTCCAGCCAACTACTGCCATTTGTGGTTGGGGTTGCTCCGGCTAATGAGCGTATAATGCGAGTGAGGCTGAGGCACACACTGGTCTTCATGTCTCCTGTTGCAGTGTACGCTCCTCCCGAGATGCGTGTAACTGAAGAGGAGACGTTCTACGCCAAACTCGACTCCGTATTAGACCAGTGCCCTCCCCGGGACACACTCATTGCTCTGGGCGACCTCAATGCTACTACTGGCACTGACAGTGCTTGCTACGAGCTATGTGTTGGTCCCAATGGATCTGGTACCAGGAACATCAACAGCTCTCTCCTCCTGAATTTTGCAAAATCCAGAAGGTTGAGAATTGCAGGTTCCTGGTACCAGAAACCAGAGCTGCACCGCTGGACTTGGTATAGCGATGCCGGAGGGGTACCTAAGGAGATCGACCACATTCTCGTAAGTACTTGTTGGAGGATCCTTCAGAACTGCAGGGTTTACCGGAGTGCTGAGTTCTTTGCAACTGACCATAGGCTCGTTGTTGCAACACTCAAGCTTCATGTCAGGTCAAGAAGAATCTCGAGATGCAACATTACTGTGTTCCATCTCAAGAGGCTGAAGGACCAAGCATGTGCTCAGGAGTATGCAGTGACAGTCTCAAATCGGTTTGAAGTGCTCGGCACCCTGGAGGACCCTGTAGAGTTGTGGGGTACATTCAAACGTGAGACTCTGCAGGCTGCCAAGGAGTGCATTGGAGAACGCCCGAGATCTAGGAGTGGCTTTGCCTCGGTGGAGACGCTGGAAAATATTGAGGAGAGTCGCGCTGCCAGACTTGCTGGGAACCGGACCAATACAGGGCTCTGTCACGTAGGACTAGAACTCTCCTGAGGAGAGACAAGGAGAGGTATGTCAAGGGTCATTTAAATGCGAATGACCTCCGACCTGCTTACCGAGCCTTGAAAAAGATCCGCTCTAAGTCTCTCTCTCAGGTGAGGGCTATCCGAACAGCTGACGGATGCCTTGTGTCGGACATGGATGGGCAGAGGGCTCGCTGGACTTTGTACTTTGAGCAGCTGAACATGGCGGACCCTCGACGTGGGCAGCTTCCAATTGCTGAGTTGCAGGTAGCGGATGCTGACCCACCCATTGACGAAAGCTCACCCTCTCTGGGCGAGGTCAGAGAGGCTGTGGCCAAGTTGAGGGGTGGGAAGGCACATGGCGCTTGTAACATCAGTGCTGCGCTGCTCAAAGCTGGAGGTGAGGCCATGATCCTAGGGTTGCATGCGGTCTTGACTGCCGTATAGCAGTCCGGTACCATTCCTCCTGCTTGGAAGAGGGGGTTGGTCGTCCCTATCTGGAAAGGGAAAGGGGACCGCCAGGACTGCAACAACTACCGTGGTATTACACTGCTCAGTGTGCCAGGCAAGGCTCTTGCCAACCTATTGCTGATGCGAGTTCGCAGCCAGCTGCTGAAGCTGCAGAGACCTGAACAGTCTGGACTCACGCCTGGCAAGTCAACAACTGACCGTATCCTAGCGCTTCGCGTACTGGTGAAGCGCCGACGTGAGTTTCGACAGGGGATGCTTGCAGCCTATGTCCATCTCAAGAAGGCGTTTGATTCACGGCATCGTGAGGCACTCTGGGATCTTTTGCGACTCCGTGGGATTCCTGCGAGGACTATTGGTCTGCTGACTGGCCTGTATTCTGGGACAGAGAGTGCTGTGAAGTGTGTGTGTGTTGGGGGGGGGGGGGGGTTGTCCAGCTTCTTTCCTGTGAATGCGGGAGTGAGGCAGGGCTGTGTCCTTGCCCCATCGCTTTTCAACACTTGTATGGACTGGGTACTGGGCAGAGTTGTGGACCAGAGTCAGTGCGGAGCATCCATTGGCAATACCAGGGTCACTGACCTTGTTTTTACTGAAGATGCAGTAATCCTGGCGGAGTAGCTCGAGGTATTGGTGATGGCTCTCGAGGCACTGCACGAGGAGGCGAGGCCCTTGGGACTCCAGGTCTCCTGGGCCAAGACTAAGGCACAGGTGTTTGGAGGCTTGCTGGATGAAACAGTACAGTCTGTTCATGCGTGTGGCGAGGACGTTGAGATCTCAGAAAGTTTCACGTATCTTGGTAGTGTAGTTCATAGCAACGGTGAGTCTGGCCAGGAATTCTTACGGCGGATTGGTCTGGCCCGCGGTGTTATGGACTCGCTCAACACGAGTATATGGCGTTCTCGATACCTTTGCAGAAGGACAAAGATCCGGATCTTCAAGTCCCTTGTGCTTCCTGTCTTACTCTATGGTTGTGAGACATGGACACTAAATGGGGACTTGGAGAGGCGGATTGATGCCTTTGGTAATAAGTGTCTACGCAGAATCATGGAATATCGCTGGAATGACTTTGTGTCAAACCGACGACTACTCCGTAAGACTGATTCGACATATATTACCTGCAAAGTCCGTCAACGCCAACTCCGTCTATACGGGCACGTGGCACGTTTTCCGGAAGCTGATCCTGCTCATCGAGTTGTCTCTGTAAGAAACAATCCTGAGTGGAGGAGGATAAGGGCACGCCCGGAGTTCGTGGATTGAGCAAGTCGATAGATCCTGCCGGGAGGTACTCGGGGTGGGAAGGGGGCCTGCATGGAGACTCGCCCGGAGGGACCCCCAGGCTTGGCGTCATATGGTGGGCGAGGCGACGCACCCCCCGGCGTATGCCCCATTGATTGATTGTTATGTCTCGGGAAAGAGAATTGAAAACACATGATAAACACCTGATTATGCAAGAAAGGAAGGAAGGAGGGAAAGAGGAGGAGGAAGGAGAAGCGGCGGGATGAAATTGAAGGTTATCTTGTGTAGTAATAATGAAGATAAAGTACATGATTTTAATGGTAATAGTTTCTCTCTCTCTCTCTCTCTCTCTCTCTCTCTCTCTCTCTCTCTCTCTCTCTCTCTCTCTCTCTCTCTCTCTCTCTCTCTGTGTGTGTGTGTGTGTGTGTGTGTGTGTGTGTGTGTGTGTGTGTGTGTGTGTGTTCATGAGCGTGTTTGTTTCAGCGTCTTGAAGAGGAGACCTTCTTGGACAGCCTCCTCTTCCTGATAGTCTTCTACCTCTTAAATTCCACCGCCTTGTTGCCTCCCTATCTTCTATCGATATTTTCACGCTGACTGCTCTTCTGAACTTGCTAACTGCATGCCTCCCCCCCTCCCGCGACCTCGCCGCACACGACTTTCTACTCAAGCTCGTCCCTTTACTGTCCAAATCCCTTACGCACGAGTTAACCAGCATTTTCACTCTTTCATACCTCACGCTGGTAAACTCTGGAACGATCTTCCTTCATCTGTGCTTCCTCCTGTCTACGACTTAAACTCTTTCAAGAGGAGAGTATCAGGACACCTCTCCTCCCGAAATCGACCTCTTTTTCGGCCACTCCTCTGGACTCTTTTTAAGAGTAGTGAGTAGCGGATTTTTTTCTATTGTTTCCTTTTCTTTTGCTCCTGAACTGCCTCCTTTGCTGAAAAAAAATTAGGCACGGGTTTTCATGTGTAGAGGCCCTTACCTGCCAGAAGGAACAAAAAAGTACACCCTCCACGTCATGCTGCGGGGTCCGGACTGTGTGGTAGGGGTGGGCACTGCACTGGGCAGGTACCGGTACCAGTACCGGTACTAGCGGTACCAGCTAAACGGTACGGTACAGGTACCAGATTGCTCGGGTTTATTTATTGGATTTATTGATAATTCTTCATGTCCGATTATTTTTTTTTAGGTTGCTAATAACTATTGTTATTGTTGTTAGACTGTGATCGAGTACATCCATAATAACTATACATGCTATTTTTTTATCGAGAAAATAAATATTCACGTACTTCATTCAGAGAGAGAGAGAGAGAGAGAGAGAGAGTGTACAACAGAAGAAACATCCTAATTGAGTGCAGAAATAAATGAGAGGAAAAAGACCACTGTGTGTGTGTATATGTGTGTGTGTGTGTGTGTGTGTGTGTGTGTGTGTGTGTGTGTGTGTGTGTCACACACACACACACACACACACACACACAGAGGAGTTTTTTCATTTATTTCTGCACTCAATAATTTATTATCTCTCTCTGTTGTCTCTCTTTTGATTTCAGGAGTTCTACCACGGACTTGGGCGGAGAGCGACTTTTTCAGTAAGGCCTTCAGCCTAAACAACCGCTTACAGACTCTTTGTAGGGAGCTTGACGTGGAGTTCCTAAACGCATTGGACAATTTCTATGGACAAAATGAGCTCTTCCACAGGGACGGACTGCACCTTTCTCCCATCGGGGCAGCCAGACTCGGAAGGCTCCTCAACGAAGCAGTGCGTGTCATCCGAGCAAAAACGAGTCACAGCCACGTCCCTCCACCCCACCCGTGTAAATAGACGCCGTGCATCGCAACAAACCCGTAACCGTGATCCCGCAAGTACCACCACCTCTATTACCAAGCCTCTAGATAACTTAAAAATCCTTAGTTTCAATGCGCGTAGCCTAAGAAACAAATTTGATGAACTGAGATGTCTTGCTTTAACAGAAAATTTTGACATAATTGCTATAACCGAAACATTTATCGACACCACAAATATTGATTTAAGTTCCGAATACAACATAGATGGCTACAGACTCTTCAACAAAGATCGTAAACCGTAGAGGCGGTGGCGTCGCCCTTTATGTCAAAAGCTATTTGCAACCCACTGACAAAACACTGGGAAACAGTAACGTTGAACATTTGTGCGTGCGAGTAAACATTGCAAAAGTCAATTTAAATATATCTGTCACCTACAGACCTCCCGGGCAATCACTCGATGACGACCTTGAAATGTACAGCGTCTTAAGGCAGTCACTTAATAACAGCGACTCAC
>NC_066578.1:634912-740740 GCF_024679095.1 Eriocheir sinensis
AAAAAACTGCCATCCTCCCCTCTAGGCTTAAGTTCCTTCAGTTGCTCTGACCACATGACCGCTAAATTCGTTTCGCTACTCCTGTTCACCTAATCAGTACAACATTTCGTGCCAAGCTATTCTTTTCATCTGTTTATAGAACCTTTTATCTGCCTTGTATCCATTACTGCATGTCCTAACTTTTTTTTATGTAGCTGCACTACGAATACTACATTGTCAACCACTGTTTCTGTTTCCTTCCGCAACCATAAGCCGCGATGAGGACTGCGCTTATAGTAGGACTGCTGACACTGCTGGCTCTGGACGTCTGTCAATCCAAAGTTAGTATGATTTGTGGTCGAGGTGTTCTTGCATATACACACGTCAGCTACAGTGAAACCAGATTGGGGAGATCGTGTTTGCGATGGCTCCAGCGGGCTCTTTCCTCCCCGCCACTCTATAAAACTGTGCCCTGCAGCACCTATATCTTTTTCTCTCCTATATTACCTATAGCTAACATATGAGAGGAAGAGATAGGCGTTGGGACTATGTGGCAGAGCGGCGGGGAGGAAATAAGGACCCGCGGGAGGGAACGCAAAAACGATTTCGCCAATCTAGTTAATTTCACAACAGGTGTGGTATAAGACTATTAATAAAGTCTCAGGTTATGGTCTCTTGCACAACGCCAGTAACAGGTTCGAAAGTTTTGGCTGACAGACTATCTGGTTGATTGCCTCGTCAACGTCCACGCCCCCAGACCAGCTGCTACTCTTCGGCGACAGTTGTAACGCCATATTGTGGGCGAAGCTCAGCTCCGTAGTAAAGATTACGAGTTTTTTCTTTCTTTAACACTCAGGCTGGTGGCGAGAAGCAAGGGGATGGGTCCAGGACCGTTGATGCCGACACGAAAAAACTTTTTGATCAACGAGACCATCCACTGCGGAGCTACAGCGAAGACATGAGGCCGAGACAGGGTAAGTTGCCCCCTTAAGGGAGATTGGCTGTTGTAGCCATATTTTTTCCAATAGAATTTTGAAAAAAAGTTCTGTTGAAATCTTAGGCTAAGGCCTATCTATGGAATATATTATATCCACTCATTATGATTTTGACATTATTATAATGACAATTTAAAAAAAAAATAAAGGGGGCTATTTACCCCACTCTGGTTTATAATAATAAAACTCAGAAACATTAGGAAAATATTTTTTTCACATTTTAAAGATATAAAATGTATTCACTTTTTGAAAACTATACCCTATAAATCTCTCTTGATGTGAAATATAGGAACACAGTCAAATTTGTGTCTCCTAATGAATAGAATGTAAAACTAAACAATTAATTAATTTTCTAAAAGGTATCCCCTTCTTTTAGACTAGTAATATTAAACTAGCTTCCCTTTCTACTGAATTTTTGTAACAAAAGGAACATCTACTTTCATGAAAAATATATGGAACTTTGATTAGATTTTATCAAATATGTCCTTTCTGTTGAATATTGATATCTAAAACAGTTAAAAACACCAACTTCCTTATAGGCTCAAACTCAAAAGTGTTCACTTATGAATGCCTTTCAAAAACTGATTAGGCATTACATTATTGATATTTTTTTATTTATTTATAGCAATACTGTAATGCCTAATCAGACTCGCAGTTTTGACTTACATACAGACCTAGGCCTACTCCAGTTGTGCATTCTGCATATGACCAATTTCTGCAACCCCGACATTGGACCCATTTTTCTGAAGGTCTGCTATTAGCAAATGGTTCCCCACACACCAAACAAGGCCATTCATCCTCATCACACGAAGCTGGAGATGGAGTTTTTTTCTTTGTTGCTGATAATGGGGTAAAAGGCCCACATGTGGGGTAAAAGGCCTCCCTGTGGGCAACTTACCCCAAAGGCACAGGGGGCCTCTTACCCTGGCAACTCATATATACACAAAATGTCACCATCTTTCCTACAAGTAAGTAGGCAGAGTATAATCACATGCAATATGGTCTAGACATCTTAGAGCAAGTATCCATAGCCATCAGGCTAACTCTACAGTTCTTTGTCGTTAATTAGGTATCATTAAAATCACTGAAAACTTACAAGAAATTAGTCAAAAAGAAGAAATGTCCCCTTGTGGCCAGAGCAACTGTCCATTGTTTACTCCAGTAGTTCCTGTGAGCACAGAGAGTTGGCGTTGCCTACTTGATCATGTGACTGCTTGAGAAAAAAAAAAAAAAGACAAAACCAAGGGGGGGCCTTTCACCCCAGAGGGCATCTTACCCCACCTTACCCTAAGTTCTCATCTGATACAAATTGTCATGAAAAAAAAAAAAAAGTGTCATTCACTTAGACAGTGTTTGAGGCACGTCCCAAAAGTATATTTCGAATAAGTGTATTTGGGCCCACCGGGTAACTTGACTGACCACCTAAAGCCGCGTTCAGACCTGTGCGCCTTGCGCCTGGTTGCCGTGCATCTTCCGATGCCTCTACGCATGCAACACGCGCTCTCACGCTTGCCTCTTCCTCGATGGATGCGCATGCCTCTTTCTGTTCACACCTGGAGTGAAGCACACATACTTTTTTCAGTCGTCAAGAAAGTTTCTCTGCCAGGCCTTGTTTCTTCTTCATCTAGAATGAAGAGACGTGACTTGTAGAGGAGCCAGGACGGCTTTGGAACATCATCACCATCGGAACCGCTCTTCGTCTTCGACAAGTGTTCCTTGTGCACTCGTCGGAAGTACGACCGAAGGCTTTTAATTTTGTTCAGGACTGCCTCTGACGTCCCCATTTCATATTTATTTTTGAGGAACTGTAGAGCATCATTCCGTTTCACCCTGTCTTTATAGTCTGCAGAGCAAGCCATCCACAGACAAGTAGATGAACGATAATCCTCAATAAAGTTTATACTTTTGTCATTGGACCAATCCTCCATATACTGACAATACAAAGGATGACCTGAAAATTAGAAAACACGGCATAATAAACCGTACGTGGTTGACGGGCGACTGTTGCAAGAGTCTCCCCGTCTTGGATGGGGAGGAACTTGCGCCTTCATGCCTCTTCGCACGTTGGCCTATGCGCACAGATTTGAAGCATTCCTTACCATGCACCGTTGCATGCCTCTGCTTGCCTCTTCATGCACTAGGCGCATGCCTCCTGTGCGCACGAAAAGTTGCACAGGTCTGAACGCGGCTTAACATCACGTCCACGCACAGGGGCTGCAGTAATGCCGGTGGGTCCTGTCTTAGAAGGAACCCTGAAGGATGCGACGAAATAACAGACACGGAGAACTTATGTAGTGCCGGCTGCCGGTGCTGCACGGACACCGTGGGCGGTAACAGGGCCATGAACGGTAACAGGGACGGTAAGACACACAAATAACCATCAGCGGATCTTCCTCGGCTGGCGGCTAGTTACTGTTCAAACTAATCAATGATGCAGCAGTGCCTACATCACCTCAGCTTGAAATGAAGCATGTTCTTTATTATGGATATTCCCCGATCTCAAATAAGAATAACGTCCTCCTTCACTCGCCTTATTCATCTTCACAGTAAAACACTTCAGTCTTTTCATGATCCCTCTCACAACATCGCTGGAGTAGGCTACACCCCGAACATTTACCGAACCTTCTTCCCAAAACATACCTACGTGTACCCCTCTGCATGCTGCCGCACTTGTTTAATTTACTGTCCCCTTCATTTTTCAGATTGTTCAACAGCCTTGTGTGGTACTTCTGGAGTGGGCACATGCAGGAGTAGCTGCTTTGGCGGGGAATTCACTGCCGAACAATGTCCATCATCTTACTGCGTGTGAGCTTGGGAACTTTCGTTGTTGTCTGTCAGTGTAAACGCTAAGTATATAGCGACATGACTGTGTGTGTGTGTGTGTGTGTGTGTGTGTGTGTCCACGGTTGGCTGCTTTCAGTGTTTTGTTAATGAGGGCGCTTTTATTAATGACGCTGTAGTTTGTATTGCTGCTCGACTCACGGGCAGCCCCCTACCCCTTACCCCAGGCTCCGTTTGACAATCTCAATCAGGCCCGTAATTTTGGCAGACCTTTGGGGGGTGCTATATAGACTCTAGCGGGGTTCATAGGTTCATGAGATGGCGAGCGAAGCGAGCACGGGCAGGTTGGGGATTTTTTTTTTAAAAAATAAGCACTTTTAGGGACATTTTGCCGCTATAACAAACAGTGGCCGTTATAGAAAACACTGAAAAACAGAAAAGCCGCTATAGAAAACAGTGAGGGCTATAGCCCCCCTAGCCCCCCCAGAAATAACGGCCCTGTCAATGAAGGCAGGGTGGACAGTAGAGAGGATGACAAAGATGATCAACGGGTTAAGAAATTTGCCTTCTGAGGACAGACAGACATTTGAATTGCATCCTCTTGAAATTAAGGCGAAGGGTGCAAGGGGACTTGATCGCAGTTCATAAATGGATGACGGGGTTCAATAAGGATGATGTTCATAAGGTTTTGGTGGTAAGGTAGAGCCGGGTAGGACACTTAGCAATGGTTTTAAGTTGGATAAATTCAGATTCGACAAGGACAGGCAAAAGTTGGCTGATCAACAGAGTGGTGGGTGAGTAGAATTAGCTTGGCAGTCATGTTGTGAGTGCCAAAACGATCGATATATGCACCCAAATGAAGATTAGATAAATTCATCTAGATAGTGAGGCTAGGTATGATTAAGTTCACAGGAGCTGCCCTGCATAGGCCTACCGACCTCTTGCTGTCTCCTAATGTTCTCATGTTATTATGTGGGCGATCTTATTCTGCCATTCAGAGTAGGGCGAAAATTGTTAGTCAACGGCGAAGGGACGTGAGCTCAGCATTGCCTCTGACGCTTGCTGACCACATAGCCACCCTGCAGAGCCTCAAATCTCTGCGGCCACCGCCTTCCCCTGATTTACAATGACCTACGTCCCTCTGACAGGTGCTGTGAACCTTGTAGTACAGATGGAAGCTGTTATGGTGGCCGCTGTGCGAATTACCCCACAAGCTGCGATTCAACATCTGAGTACCGTGATGGGTACTGTGGCCTCGGGCGCTGCATCTGCTGTAAGGCCTGCCAAGCAAGCGACGATTGTGCGGCCGCCGGAGGTGAATGTATCAACGTTAATGCTACGTGCGATTCCGGCACGGCGCCAAGCCCTCAACTTGGCTGTAGCGATGACAGCAACTGCAAGTGCTGTGCGCAAGTAAGTCAACGCCAGCACGCAGGCGCCCGTAGGAGTCACCCACTTTAACTTTGCTCATAGGCGGATCTAGGGAGGTTTCCTGGGGGGGGCCAAAGAGGATAGGGGCGCTTTGAATTTTTGGTGAGAGAGATAGGCGAGCGAAGCGAGCCTAATCAGCTGGTTTTTGAGATTTTGAAGTATTTTATGTGCTTTTTAAAGCACCATGAGCAAGGCCTTTCAGAAAAAATCCTGTGTTTTAACAATAAGTGTTTTGCTATTTAGAAAGTTCATTTGATATTTTTTTCACAAGAAGATTGAAATAGGTAAAAAAAAATACTTGCTAATCAAAAATATTTATAGAAGTAAACATCAATAATAGTTAATGAAAATTTAAAACATAAATAATTTTACTTGCAAGTTTTCATACTTTCAATGAGTAATTATTCCATGGATTTTACTAGTACCTGAATCCATTTGAAAATGTTATAGGATGAATGATTATGATAGTTAAACGTACAATCAATCAGTAAAATCAAAATATACTGTAGTAGTAACTAAGAATATAATGCAGGGCACCTGGCACCAAATCCCTACAGTTGGCAGCTTATATACAAATCATTCATGTACAGTTGCCCAAGGAAATTCTTCTAATCAAAGAAATATACCTTTCAATCTGGCTTTAATATACTCTTTCAAATCTGAATAAAATGATCTAATAATGGTCAGAAAAGAGATGACGAAGATTTTAGTGCTTGAAGGGGATAATAGTAGTATTCGTATTTTTTTGTAAAATTTGCATTGAAAAATGGATAGGGTTTTGTTAAATTGTAGACTGACTAGAACTAACTTAAGGTTTTCTTTCTCCTAATCAATACAACCGAACTGAGATTAAATTAAAAGCTATTCTGGACTTTTGAGCAAATGAATGTAATGAATCTCGTAACTCAACTCATGAGCAACCAGTGTTACCATGCAGTCTGCAATGAATTGGGGTCTCATGAAGACTCTACAAGGTAAATGATAATTTCCTTAAAGCAGACATGGAAAACCTATCTATTACAGCTTCTGTAGAAGGAAGACGATTGCGATGTGTTTGGAGCAGAACAAGGGCCTCCAATCTCTCTTCGGACATTGTGCTCCTGATAGCAGAGCACGTACGGTCAACCTTGCTGAACATCCTCTCTGCCTCACAAGTTGACACAGGGAGTGTGGCTAAGAGAGTTAGTAGAGTCAGCATATTGGGAAATACAGCTTCCATACCCTTACACTCGTTGATTGTTGCCACTGCTGTTGTAGGTTTTTTCTCACATGATGACCAATGCCTCTGCCAAATCTTGAACTCGTCTCTTACAGAAGATTCTGTTGGGTTATCTTTCATCAGTGGGCCATATTTGACAAATGCAGGTTGTACATCCTCCCATGACTTGTCACTCACAATACTAGGAATGAGAGAGCTCAGTCCAGCAGACAGTTCAGTGTGCTTACCGAACCTTTCACGAAAATCTCTGAGCACTGCATCAAGTGCTGGAATGTAGACATTAATTCTGTAATATGATTTAGTGTCTACTGTGTCTTCACTGGATGCTCCTGTGCTTCGGTAAATGCATCTAGATGGAAGACGAGGTTTCTTCACTTCAACTCCCAATTTCTCTGCTGTGGCCTCAATATCTTTGAAAATCTCTGCAAACGATGTCTCACTGCTTTCACGCATAGATTGTAGCTCAGATTTTGTGGCATTCAGTAGTTTTAATGCTTGGGTGATATCACCTCCCTTTGCTTGCAGTGCGGCACATAATGGTTTCATAACTGATGATATAGCTTGGAGGCAAGCCAATGAGACTAATGTTTCTGTTCTTTCTAAGGAAGCTAGAAGACTGCTGGCTTTTGAACTGGCTTCTCTGTCTGCCCATGTCATCATCTCATGAAGTGCAGAAACTATAGTAGGTAGGGCCTACCTACTATACGAGATTCTTTAACACTAGAACAATACGATAAGCGTTGCTGCCTTAGAACCCCCCCCTCCCTCCCGGGCCTCCCCCAACCCCCGTCCTCCCACACGGCCACACCCGTCCCTCCCCCCCACACCCCCTAGTGAGCCTTTTTTTTAATGGAACATAATATTTTCCTATCGATCAATGCCAAGGAATATTATGTATTCCAATTTAAATTTTAATTATTTGGTCTCCTAGGGGCGCCACCATAGCTCCTAAGGGCGCCACCATAGCTCCTGGGGGGGGCCATGGCCCCCATGGCCCCCCCCCAAATCCGCCAGTGACTTTGCTTAAATTACATTACTAGGCTTTCTTCAGTTCAGAGTTCAGTTTTGACGGTATCTGAAGCGGGACACTTTCTACATCTACTGTTATCAACCATTACTTTTTCCAAATGCAAGGCGGGATGTCAAGGATACTTTTATACTAAAAGATACACCCAAAGTTGTTTCATGGCATATTTTCCCTGGTGATATACAAGGCAATGTAGTTTTTTCTCTCATCTATATATTCAACACTTGTTAAATATAATTATAAGCCTGGAGCAATCCAACTCGGAAATATTAGATAACTTTTTTGTGCTATTTTGTTGGTTGAGAATGAGATCAGCAAAGACTGGGTCATAAACAAACAGGAGAATGATTTAATAAAGTCTTGGTGGTGTGAATACGACAGAGCTTCTCAGAGCTTAGAGAAACATGTGGATAAAAGACTTACGAGTATGATAACTTGTGGATGGCTTTCAAGAGTTGCTTTGTTTGGACTGACAATTATTGCCCTTGCCTATTCCTAGCTCAGTACCTTCCCTTCCGTTCCCTACTTGCTTAACTCCCCTTCCCCCCACCCTTCTCCCCTCAACAGTGCACTCCCAGCAGCGCCTGTGTTGATGGCCCCAACCCGGGGAGATGCGTGATCAACGAAGATTTTTGCGACGCTGGAGATGAATACCTAACACATGATGGGTGTGGCAACGCTAACTGCAAGTGTTGCAAGACCTGTGGGCCAGACAATTCGTGTGCCCGTAAGAATGGGATATGCGTCAACCCAACTCAGCTACTTGAACCGACACGCAAGCCTCACGGTGAGTTATGTCTGTTGAACTCCCTAGTTCCTATACCTCAGGCTAAGACATAGAATTGTACAGCACTAATCATGCAATTAGCTCTGCAGAATTTCCGAGCGTAGGGAGATGTGGGTTGAGGTATGAGTCGTTCAAGTCCCAGGCAAGATGACTGATGGGATACGACGTGGGTTCCAAGGGCTGCCTTGTGGTTAAGGGACTGGGACTGGCAATTTTTGTTTGCTCTTGGCCTTTCTGTTCAATTTGCTTCTCAAGATAATAACAAAGTAGGAGCGCAGGTCTGAAGGTGTGCCCTCGTCGGTGGCTGATTGCAAAGAGGCGCCCTGGCGAATTCAAACTCTCCAAGCTAAGTTTGCCTTGGTCGTCAACTCATCAGACGATCGAATCCTTCTTCACTGTGCTTTGAATTAACTTTGCTTACCTCATGCTTACCTTACTAAATCCGAATTACCACTACCATTCCCTTGTTCTTAATTGAACATCACCAGATTAATAATGATATACATTATGTATACAAACTGGAATACTTTCCACAGATCAATGTCCAGCGGGATATCATCATTATAAGCCAGGCGCTTGCGGCACTAAAGACTGCATCTGCTGTGTTCCAAGGGTGAGTAATCGTGTGTGTGTGTGTGTGTGTGTGTGTGTGTGTGTGTGTGTGTGTGTGTGTTCATACTAGTTACCTACTTTTGAGTGATTCCCGCCCTCTCTTCTCTTAGTCTCAAGATGAGGGGTGAAACTGTGACCCTGAGCCACCGCCACCGCCTGCACGACCGCCGCACTGACCGAGGACTGACCCTGCCCTGACCTGCCCTTGACCTGACCCGCCTCACCTTCATCCACGGACTTCCTGCACGTGCGCCGTGCACGCTGATCCTCTGAAGAGTATTCAATTCTTCTTCTTCTTGGGCTTGATGCCAGAGCACCCTTCTGCAAAGAAAAACAATTATAAAAAAATATATATGCACAAACGTACAAAAGAGATTACAAAAACTTAACATTTCAGCAGACATGAATTTTGACTTTCGAAATTCTATGTATGTTCACCTCGCAATATGTGTGTACCAGCTGTTCAGAATTATGCTGCAAATAAAATAGAAGCAATCCTTAAAAGTTTTGATGGAGGCAAGTACTAGCGTAGAGTCCTTCAGGAAGGTAGGATATCCTGTCCCCTTTATCATCAGAGCCTTAACTCCTAACGATACTGCTCTAGGATTACTTTCTATGCATCTTTAAGGAGTTGCAAAGGAAGAGAATTCAGTGCCATGTTTCCAAGCTCCTCTGTCACATGGCAAGACCTAAACTATCAGCTCCGGTTGTATCTACAAGCAATACAAGTCAATGCACTAGTCCCCTTTGTCTATCTGATTCTTTAGTTACTTTCTTACACCAGAGGAAGCAGTCAAAGGCACAAACACACGTAAAAATCAGGGGAGGGAAAAAAGACCACAAAACCAAGCCAATGCACTAGTCCCCTTTGTCTATCTGATTCGTTAGTTACTTTCTTACACCAGAGGAAGCAGTCAAAGGCACAAACACACGTAAAAATCATCAGGGGGGAAAAAAAGATCGCAAAAGTAGGCTACTGCTCCTCAAACGGATAACTGACAGATAGCCTACGTCCGAGTCAACGCTTTAGTCCCCTCTGTCTATCCGATTCTTTAGTTCCTTCCTTACATCAGGGGAAGCTGTCAAGGGCAAAAACACAAAAACAAACAGGGGAAAATAAAGACCACAAACTACAGCACCCCGAACGGAGAAGTGTGATAGATTAGTCCAAGTCAACGCGTTAGTACCCATTGCTTGTCTGATTCTTTAGTTATTTCTTACATCAGAGGAAGTTGTCAAGGGTAAAATCACGCACAAAAATAACAACAGGAAACAAAACTCTCTAAACTACAGTACCCCAGACGGAAAAAGTGTGATAGATAAGTCCCATAGATTAAACAGAAACGGGTTTGAGATTGAACTCTCCGCTCGAGGACTTTCATCACCAGCAGAATTTCGCATCACACTGTCACTATATCACCCATAGGAACAAACCCCGGAAAAATACACGAGGGAGTAGACTTAAAATGTCACTCCTATGGCTCCTGAAAGTCTAAAATCGCCACTAGGAACTATTAATAATTTTGAAGATGGACTCAACGGAATTTCCTGACCTATTCTTGCGTGTTAGGCAGAGGAACTAACCCCGGGTAAATACTAGAGGGGGTAGACTGTGTGTGGCGGGGGAGAGGTACTTAAATACTCCCTCCTATGGCTCCTGAGAGGCTAAAATCGCCACTGGGAACTATTAATAATTTTGAAGATAGACTCAGCGGAATTTCCTGACCTATTCTTGTGTGTAAAGCTACGGTTCAGCACTGTCTGGATGTGAATGCAAGGAACTATAGATGGTCTGAGTCCCGCAGCAAAGTGTGCCAGATGTGTTGCATGGGTGTGGACGAGACTGTGCAGCATGTAGTGCTGGAATGTAAGAAGTATGACAGGGAGAGAACGAAGATGATGCATGTGTTTCTGAGTGAGATGGGACGTGGAGTGAATGGGAGGACTGGAAGGGAGTGGATGGTGCTGCTGCTGGGGCTCAGTGGTGAGACGAGTGGACGAGTGATTGAGGCAGTGAAAGAGCTCTTGGAGGGCCATGGCGTGCGAGATGTAGGGAACGACATCCTGCCCCGAGAACAGACTTTCCGCATGTTTTGTTTTCTTTTCACAGGAGCTGCCGATACAAAGGACGCGGCACGCTCACATGAATTTAAATATGGCGCGTACGATATATTTCCAATTGTTTAAATCAAACATATTGAAAAAAAAACATCGCAAGCGGAGAAAAAACGTAAGATTTTCAACTTACGCCGTAAGACTTGAAAATCACCGAAATTACGTAAGACTTACGCAAAAAACGTAAGACTTGACAGTATGTGACAGTGGTATGCGAGTCAGGTGGGTACGTGAGCAGAGAGGATAAGGGAGGCGCTTCTTTGAGTGGAAGGTGACTGACAGGAACAGTGAGGGTCTAGAATGGGGTGTGAGAAAGTGGAAGAGAGGTCTGAGACCGTCTGAGAAGGTGGAAACCAAGGCAAGTATAGAGAAGGTATCGTCATACAGGCGGGAGGAAATCACTCGTTGGCAACTCCTATGGCCTTCACGCTTGGCCCCGCCCCATCCTCGTTGCCTGCCCAAACCGACGACTTCACACACCTCACTCCCACCCTGTTTCCTGACCCCAACATTCATTTTTACGAAAAACTGAGACCACCATCATCTTCCTGAGAAAATTCTGCATCACACTAGCATAAAATTGTAACAATAGTGTAAAATTACACACACGAAAATCAGAGTTAAATGAAGTTTGGAATACATATTTTCTTGCACTTATTTCCCTTCAACTCCTTAGTACTCAGCTGGTTTTCGTCGCACCACATTTTTAAGCACAGATCCTAAATCTGCATGCTTTTCTGCTTCTGATGGTGTAGGGTACGCCCCGAGGTAAAAATATACATAGGGTCAAAATCGCCTCCGAACATAAGCCGGGCCGTGACGGCGTTCATTCGCATCGGCTTTGTTTACTCAAGTCAGACTCGCCGCTCACCTTAGGCCAAAGAGACTATATACGAAGAGATAGAGGTATGTAGTAATTCCTCGGGCGTGCGGAAGTAGCGCCATCTATTGCAGCCCACCAAAAACGTCACTTTTCAGGGGTAGCTTAACTATTTTTGAGGTACCTGCCACCGCACCCTATCCAGCCTTCACTTATTTTTTTTCATTGTAAAATGATTTACTAATGGGGTAAAGAAAAATATATTTGTTCTTATGTTTTATTAGGTATTATCTACACTATATCAATTTGTTTTTTTAGGAAAAGTATGATGTTGAAAGCATTTGCTAATATATATAATATATATATATATATATATATATATATATATATATATATATATATATATATATATATATATATATATATATGTGTGTGTGTGTGTGTGTGTGTGTGTGTGTAGCAAACATATCCAGTGCTTTAAATACAAGCAAAGCATACAACATTCTATGCATGCTAAATTACTATAAGGCCTTTGCAACTGTGGTAACCCGGATGTCACACTGGTCCTGTGTCCCAGGGTAATGGGTTCCCTAACACCACAGGCTCATGGGGTAATGTTACAGAGATGAGCACCGAGGCCACGTGCTGCTACAGCGTATGCCCCCAGCCTTACCTTTACCTTTTGCAAAATGCTCTTAGCTGAGTAAAAATATCATACTAACTGTACAAGTGCCAGATAATGGCAAGCATTGCATACTGTTTGACAAGGCAGAGAACAAAAGCTTCTAAGCATTACAACTGAAATAAACAATGGGAGACACTCAAAGCTTGTTAACTGAACATGACCCAATTTATAACAAGCAAAACCAACAATGGTGCGTTATATACAATGAAAACTGTATAAAAATGTTGCAAGGCACATCAATATAAGAGCAAAGCATCATAAAACATGCTGAAATACATGATGGAGGACATCAAGAAGGTAACACATGAGTTGTCTTAAATGGAATGCAATAACTTGGTGGTCCTGGGAGACAGGCGAGCCTGGAGGTGAAAATGGGATGTAGGACACGGTATGATCTCACAAGCTCTGACCTTGGTGTCAGGGTCATGAAGATATTAAGCTCAGTAGACACAACTATGCAGCGGAGGCACATATGATAAAAGCAAATGAGACAAAATAAGGCAACTCATAGAGTAAGAAAATATCAGGAAAGTTATGCTGCAGTATGTGACACACCAAATTACAGGGCAGAGAGTGATATGTATTTCATAGGCTACATCAGTAAACATGTAGCATTTATTGCAGGAAGCACACATTAAAGTTGGATGTAATAAAATATATGTTTTATGCACACATTAAAGTTGGATGTAATAAAATATGTTTTAGCACACATTAAAGTTGGATGTAATAAAATCATTTGATATGAAACTCCTTGAACTGGCCAACCAAACAAACCACACTCGGCCCCCCCCCCCCCCAAAGCATTATTTTTCACAAGGTTTATGAGGCATTAGTCAAGAATATCAACTGCCATTACATTTTGTAAATCATACCTATGTGATTATGTATATCATATAAAGCAGAAAAAAATTTGCAAGCTGTAATACAAACAAGATTACTCCTGGAAGCCACATTAATGATGCCAGACATGTGATGATAGACACTTAGTGTGATGAAATTACATGCTGTACTTCACATTATGAAACCAAGCCAAGTGTCACTGCAGGACATATTAGGTAAGACAGACACCAAAAGCTTGCTACCTGAACAAGATTAAACATAACAGGCAAAATCCACAATAAAGCATTGCATACTGTTGGGTAGGGAAGAGAACAAATGCTTCCAAGCATTACACCTGAAATAAACAATGGCAGATATTCAAAGCTTGTGAACTGAACAAGATCTGATTTATAATAGGCAAAACCAACAATGGTGCATTACATGCGATATCTGGCAGTGGATTCCTTGCATTACAATTGGAAAGTGGCAGACACCTAAAGCTTGTTAACTGAACAAGATCTGATTTATAACAGGCAAAACCAACAATGGTGCATTACGTGTGATATCTAGCAGGGAAGATAAATGATTCCTTGCATTACAACTGGAAAGTGGCAGACACCCAAAGCTTGTTAATTGAACAAGATATGATTTATAACAAGCAAGCCCAACAATGGTGCATAATTTGCAATATTTGGCAAAGTATATGGAAAAAAATTCTTGGCGTAACAAGAGTAATACTAAATAATGGCAAATCCCACGAAGTTTCTCTTCTTTTGACAAAGCCTGTGCTCTTTGCTGCAGGGCTGTCAGAGTCTGTTTGCTCCAGCCAACATGTACTGAAATACCCCTGAGTCATGAGTGAAGTGTTGAAACTGAAGACAAGTGAAATACTGTGCTTATAAATCTATTAGCATTTGGACTTTGATAGTATAACGCCAGAGCAAACCTCCTCTCTTGTAACCCATATCTCTTGACAGATATAATATCAAGATCTACAAGCACCCATTTTTTTTTTTTTTTCGTCGTTGCCTGTTGCGCCGGTAGGCATCTTCCTGGTGAGGCCTGATGGTCGGCCCAAGGCTTCTCCCAGGTGGGGCCTGATGGTCGGCCCAGCCCGTTCTGGCGCAGGCGAGTGTTTATAGTGGCGCCATCTTGCATTGGCTCATGCTGCCCCCCGGAACTCGTTCTTGATTCGCTTGGACGGGTTCCTCTAGAGTCCGGGTTGATGGGTGGTCTTCAGGACAGCATGTGGGTAGTTTTAAGCCACTCGGCGGTGACTGAAAAATCCGAGTGGTAGCGTGGGGATTCGAACCCGCGTCGTCCATCACGCGGTGAATGTGAGCCCAGTACGCTACCATTTCGGCCACCGCCTACCCCATATATCATTTATACCATATATATCTTTGATGTTCAGTCCATACTAAAACATTTGTCAATGTGTTGCCACACTAAAAATATAAAAATTCCCTGTTTCTGCAATGTTAGTCATACCTAAGCCCTGCTAAACCATCCAAGTGAATCAAGAATGAGTTCTGGGCGGCAGCATGAGCCAATACTAAATGGCACCACTATAAAAAAAAAAGCCTGCATCATGACGGGCCTGGGCCGACCGCCAGGCGCCTGAAGAAAACCTACCGGCGCTATAGGCAGGTGGGAAAAAAAAAAAAAAAAAAAAAAAAGGATCACATCAGAAGAATGGACAAAGGTTTGTTAGTGGCACTTCAAGGTTATGCTACCTCTTCAAAGATTGGCCAGTCATGGTTTAAAATGGAACAGGATAAACAAGAAACAGGTAGATATCTGTGGACACTACTGTTACTATCAAATGCCAGCCTATGGCAAAATTTGAACCTATGCTACCAAAAACATAAGACCCATATGCTGATCACTCGACTAATCATAACGGTACTACACCCATAGAAACATAATAAAGAGTTTAAATATATCATTCAAAATTTCAACCTTTTTACATACTTTTATTTTTGAGATATGAAGCCTACTGGTGTAACAGTTGAATATTGAACTCAATTTGTATGCAGAGATGTGAAGTATGTTATTAAGCTGTAATGTTTCCAACACATTAGTTGTGATTAAAGCAACACGGAATAGTAACTAAAGAGGATAAATTATCACTGAGAACAAGAGGTTCCTTACTATATTGTGGTGAGCTTGATGGCCGAGTCAAGTTTCCTCCAACCCCATCAAATTCACACCTGTTGAGAGGCAATTTTTTAATCAAAGTGAAAAATGGATGCAAATGGTCACTAAAACAAGTTATTATACTTGGTGTCACAAATTTGGGCAAAGAATTTAGGGAAGGACTCCCGGACTTGGCGTCACTGATGAGGTAAATGATCTCGTGCACTCATTGGGCTATAATATATACATTGTTATAATGTGTATTATTGTCTTGTTACTATATATTACCTACTGATAATGGAAATACATGTCAGGATTAATCATCAAATACAAGGAAAAAAGAATCATGTATGGAAATTGTGAACTTTTAAGTTCATGTAACAAACAAAGTTTATTATACACAAAAAGGTTGGATACTTCAGATGTAAAAGATTTTTGGATATAACATCACCCCCTTCCTCCATATTGGTTCTTTAAAGCAAGGGTTGACTACAGCTGATTATTATTTGTGGCAGGTTACATGACACTTTTTTTAGTGCAAACCATCTGGAAATCAATGATCATTATAAGGAATACTTCTCACGAGTAGCTACTAAAACTTGACAACCTAGAAGGATGCACCATCAGACTGTAAAGGATAGATATATTATAAGACATAGCTACATTGGTGGATCCAAAGGGGGGCCCAGGCCCCCCCAATGTTCCTGAGTGATACAGGAAAACTAGCTCAAAAGCACGCTGCGGCTAAAACAATGCTTTGGCACAAAGTCCTGGCTGTTATACCCATTGATTTAGGTCACTTCACCAGTTTTTCAAGACCAGGACTGCCTAGAATGGCTAATCGGTAACGCTAATGCTCCTTCCACCCGCAAAAAGTCTGACGTCCTCCCAAAAACTCATTTCCTGGATCTACACCCAAAGACATACCGTAACATGGTTCAGTGATCATGGACAAAAAAAAAAGTTAAGACAATCAATATCCAATCATTTCAGGATACATAAATCAGCATCCATATGAAGGAATTCTACAACTTAAAAGTGATGTTGAGCAGGGCATGTGTCAAGTGACTTGCACAGTCTATTTTGTGAAGTCATAATTAGATTAATATCACAACAATCAACAAACACCAGATGAAGTATTCATACCAAAATCAGTACATGGAGCTGGTGCACTGCAATGGGAAGCACATTCCTGCAGCTCACCAAGAGGGTTGAATGCTGCCATGTACTTCAGGGGGGGTGGCTAAATGTCTTCACCCTTGGCCTCTTTCTTGGCCTCTCCCCCTTCAGCTGCCACATTCTCTTGGATGATATCGGACGTGTTCGGATCTGTTGGGATGTGGTTGTGTTAGATGTGGAATAACATACGACAGTGGAACATGGAAGGAAAGAGTATGTCTACACGGTAAAATACAGAGATGAGGATTGCACTGCATTAGTTGAGTGATTACAAGATGTAAATTGAAATTCTTTGGATACTGAAAGGATGTATGGGGACAACTGGGTGAGAAGAGAGAGAGATGCAGATTTTTGTTATATAGCTAGATACACCAATGAAGACTTAGGACATACACATTCAGAAAGACCACAATTTTGGCTGCTAGACAGAAAAACACTAGATGTCAAAGTGCCAGGACATTGAAGGAAGTAATAATAAGAAAAGCAATAATAATTAATGAGTATAAATATATTTCTGATATTTTTGTTTATCTTAATGCTAGTATTGAAATTTTCAAACACTAAGAATATAATAAATAAATATTGATAAATTAATTAAAATAAATACATTAATTGTACTAATACTACCACTAACAATATTAACAGCACTGCACCTAATAGACTGAGCAATAAACTGAGTCTGATATGTAACCATAATTAAACTGTCTCTGTCTGAGTGTTATGTGAAGCTTGCTCCATGCACCATGATAGGAATGGCATAGATGCATGCAGGTTGCTGAGATGCTTACAGTCACCAGCCACTTGTAGATATGGCACCAAAATGTGTTGGAAGCATTGGCGGCCAACTTCCATTTATTTAACTACTATTTTCTTTAAACAAAGGAGACAGCTCAAGAGCAACAAAGCGTACTAGAAAAAAAAGCCCCACTACTCACCACTCCCAAACAGACAAAAGTAGAGTCTTGATACACTCTTCTTGAAGGTCAAATTATAGGCAGGAGGAAATGCGGACAATGGAAGGCTGTTCCAGTTTATCAGTGTAAGGGATGAAAGAGCGAAGATGCTGGTCAACTTTTGCATAAGATGTTTGGCAAGATAGAACATGCAGTAATTGACTTAAATTATAAAAGTATAGATTTAGGAGGGAAATGGGCAGGCATTGGTTTAATAATAGGGTGGTGGGGGAATGGAATAGATTCCGCAATCACATAGTGAGTGCAGGGACGACAGCTTGTTTTAAGAGTAGACTGGATAGCTACGTGGACGAGGCTGACAGGTGGTAATGGGGAGGAATCTGGAGCTGCCGTGTGTAGGCCATTCGGCCTCTTGCCGCGGGAGGGGAGGCATGCAGTTAGCACGTTCAGAACAACTGTCAGCGTGAAAATGATTAGAATTTCCACATTATCATTATTTATATATATGTCACTTACCCCGGCTGGCATCCTTCCGTAATAAATGTAGCTTCACACCAGGCTGTGTCCTCTTTATCACCACAAAGGGACATGATTTGAGGCTTCGGCTGGTAAACGTGGCGGCCGCGGCGGTGTTATGATCAGTGTTGCCAGATTTTCCTAATGAAAAGTAACGGAAGCACTCTTAAAAAGTAGCGGATTTGACCACAAGGTAGCCCAATACAAAAAAAAAAAAAAAAAAACTACCACCTATTACACTTTACATACTATATTTTGGTACTTACCATTATCCGTTTACATATCCTTCCATGGGGTTGGGGGGGGAGGGGAATGGAGTACGTCCTCTTTCACGATGCTAAATTTTTTCCTTAAGTTTACTCTAGCTTGGTTTTTATCTATAAATTATTTCCATCCTTATCTAAATTTAACAAAAATATTTTTCTTCTTAACAAAACTTAATTATTCTTTTTGCCTTAAAAAAGGTTTTTCCTTTCACTTCCTCTGCATCACTTTTTAAAGATTTGCATTACCTAGTATGTCATTTTCTTCCTCTGTATTGTCTAATTCTTGTTTATATATTGAAGAGTCATACTTCAGCATGCTCTGTGGTGGCTCAAATGATGAGCAACATATTCCTTTTTGGTTTTTGCTGAAGACTTGTCTTTATTCTTAACAATGATGTTAGTAGTTCCAAGCCCATCTTGTTTCTCAGTTTTGTTTTTACGGACGTAACCTTTGAAAATACTCTCTCAACTAAAGCATTACTGATGGGAAGGCTGTATGCCTTTAATGCAAAGAGTGCTAGGTCTTTTAGTACACTCTCGCCACCTGCATTTTTTACTGTGATTGCTTTGGTCCAAAACAGACATCCAGCTGTTGGTACGTACATCGCCTCCAAATATGCTTCTCCAGTCGAGGGTCAATATCTGACGCCACTGGCTCTCAATTTCACCTAGCTTAGACTCATCAGCTAGACCAAGTGGCAACTCTGAGAATGGGGGTCGTGTGTGACTTAGACAAACAGTCGGTGATAGATTTTTTACTTTTTTCAGTGTGTCAAAATGTTCTGGTATACGAGCAAGAAGCTCCTTACATGCTCTGATTAGAAATTTGTGGCATCTTGACTTTATGTTGAGCAAGACGTCCTCTGAGACTGAGCTGGATGCTTTCTTTTTAGCCAAAAGGACAGAAAATTCATTATTATTGTTAACATTTAGAAAATTACAAAAGTAGCCCAATAATGTCATCATGTAGCCCAAACATATCATGAAGTAGCCCAAAAAGTCGCAAGTAGCGGATTATGAATTTAAGTAGCACATACCCTTCAAAAGTAGCTCAATCCGCTACTTTTCGCCCAATCTGGCAACACTGGTTATGATTTTTGAACGAGGCAGCGTTGCAATCAGAGCAGAGAAAGATATTGCTGCGAATAGCGGTATAATAAACAGTATAAGTTAGACCGAGATAATTATATTCACCCACTCTTTCCCCCTACAAACCAATGACTCAATGTATATATATCATCATTACTGATGGAAGTCAGCGTGCGTGCTAAAACAATGAGTCTGGAAGAAAAAACATGATCACATAGTTTTAAAGAACGGCAGTAGGGCTACAATTCCTTGGTTCATTCCAGTATATATACAGAAAGGTTAAACACATAAAACACATCTAACCACACACACAGAGAAAGTAATATAATTGTGGTATAATAATATAACAATAATAGCATTACTCATGACACGCAGTCAGGCTATATCTACCTAGTAAATATATACAGTATATATAGTTCCTACTGTTCATTTTAATATTTATCTACCTTTATTTTTTTTATTTAAAATGGGAAGGAACCAGACTGAAGAAAAAAAGTAGCAACATTTGCTGCTTGATCCCATGTAGCAACACTGCTGATCGGTTCTAGGGGTTGGGGGTGGGTGTCTGGTTGGGGGGAGGCGCCTGAATGTAAACAAAGCTGCTCCTGCGCCATCTGTTGCAACCGACATACACCAACACCCGCCCACGGTCTCCCATAGAGGCCCCCTCTCCTGTTCTATAGTCTCCTTGCCTTAGGCCGTGGCCTTGGGGCTGTGCGTGAGCGGCGAGTCTGACTTGAGTAAACAAATGCCGATGCGCATGAACGCTATCACGGCGCGGCTTATGTTCAGAGGCGATTTTGACCCTATGCATATTTTTACCTCGGGACGTACCACATATCATCAGAAGCAGAAAAGCATGCAGATTTAGGATCTGTGCTTAAAAAAGTGATGTGACGAAAACCAGCTGAGTACTAAGGAGTTGAAGGGAAATAAGTGCAAGAAAATGTTTACTCTATAGTTTACTTAACTCTGATTTTCGTATGTGTAATTTTACATTATGGTTACAATTTTATTTTAGTGTGATGCAGAATTTTCTCAGGAAGATGATGGTGGTCTCAGTTTTTCGTAAAAATGAATGTTGGGGTCAGGAAACAGGGTGAGAGTGAGGTGTGTGAAGTCGTCGGTTTGGGCAGACAACGAGGATGGGGCGGGGCTTAATTAGGCTCGAGGAAGGGGCGGAGCTTATCGAGACGCCAGCCAATCATCATCCAGGATGAGATGCCGTGAACATTTCTATTTATATTTTTTATTCACCGACAATTGCTTCATAGGGTATATAACAAAAAAGCCAAATCTTATTTTATTTTATTGTAGTAGTTTATAACATCAAAAACATACGAGAGGTCCTAATAAAAAAGCTCATTTCAAAATTTGGTTCTTCACGTTCTATGAGAGTGACGATACCTCTATACTTGCCTTGAGTGGAAACATGCGATGGAGCGATAGATCACTTTGGAGTGGAACAAGGAAAAGGAAGCCCCGCAGTGTGTCAGCTGGTATGATGGAAGCCTGGGTGGTGATCTTCTCTTCCAAGCTCGAGCGCAGTGTATGAATGTGAATGCAAGAAACTACAGGTGGCCTGAGTCCCGCAGCAAAGTGTGTCAGATGTGTGACAGGGGTGTGGATGAAACTGTCGTGCATGTGATACTGGTGTGCGGGAGGTACCGGAGAGAAAGGACGGAGATAATGAGGGTGGCACTGAGTGAGATGGGCTGGGATGTGAATGGGAGGATTGCAAGGACAGAGAGGGAATGGATGCTGCTGCTGCTGGGACTGAGTGATGAAGCAAATGATAGAATTATAGAAGCCATGAAGAGTTTTCTGGAAAAGATGTGGTGTGCAAGAAATAGGGAATTGGAAGATTTGTAATGGATACTGCTTGTGTTGTTTTATTTTTACAGGTTGTGCCGATACGAAGGCCTGACTCTCCAACGATCTTGATGTCACAGGTGGCTCGGGATTTCTCCCCAGCCAGGCCTTTATATCGGCACCTGTACAGCAAGAGCAAGAGCAAGAGGTAAACAAACACACGCCTCGGCGGCTGGTGGTGAGTGCGTGGCTTAACCAGTCCCCAAGCGGCCCAAAACAACAACAACAACAACTAGTCCCCTATAACACTGAACAACAAGAAGAGTGGTGGGCGGCCCGCTGCACGCCAGGCCAGTGACTGAAGGCGTGAACACTAGCGTGGTGAGTAAGCTGGTGGTGAGTGGTGGGCGGGACGCTGCAGCCCAGGCTAGTGTGTGCCGGTGACTCAAGGCGTGAACACTAGCGTGGTGAGTAAGCTGGTGGTGAGTGGTGGGCGGGACGCTGCAGCCTGCACCCCAGGCCAGTGTGTGCCGGTGACTCAAGGCATGAACACTAGCGTGGTGAGTAAGCTGGTGGTGAGTGGTGGGCGGGACGCTGCAGCCCAGGCCAGTGTGTGCCGGTGACTCAAGGCGTGAACACTAGCGTGGTGAGTAAGCTGGTGGTGAGTGGTGGGCGGGACGCTGCAGCCTGCACCCCAGGCCAGTGTGTGCCGGTGACTCAAGGCGTGAACACGGCGGCCACACGGCGCGGTGACTGAGTAAGCTGAGCTCCACCCCGAGTGTGTGGCCTGCCATGCCCCGCCTGCCGCCGCTGCCCTCGGCGGGGGAGCTGCTGCGGCTGTACCGGCTGCGGGCCCTCAAGAGGCTGAGCCAGAACTTCCTGCTGGACCCCAGGCTGTGCAGCAAGCTGGTGCGCGCCGCGGGGCAGCTGCGTGGCACGCATGTGGTGGAGGTGGGCCCTGGCCCTGGCAACCTGACGCGGGCCGTGCTGGAGCAGGGCGCGGCGCGCGTCACGGCGGTGGAGAAGGACGCCAGGTTTCTGCCGGCCCTGCAGGCGCTGCAGGAAGTATCCGGGGGGGCCCTGGAGGTGTGTCTGGGAGACGCCAGGACCTTCAACATGGAGCGCGTCTTCCCGGCCTGTGACGGCCCCTGGGAGGGCCGGCCGCCCAACACACACATCATCGGCAACCTGCCGTTCAGCGTGGCCACGCCCCTCACTGTGCGCTGGCTGGAGGACATTAGCCTGCGCAGGAACGCCTGGGCGGCCGGCCGCACACGCCTCACGCTGACCTATCAGCTAGAGGTGGCCCAGCGCATGGCAGCCCGGCCCGGCCATGCCCAGCGGTGTCGCCTGTCCCTCATGTGCCAGAACTGGTGCCACGTCAAGCACTGCTTCACCATCCCTGGCCGCGCCTTTGTGCCTCCGCCGGACGTCAGTGTAGGGGTGGTGCACCTCACCCCTCGTGCGGCTCCCCCCGTGCCCCTCCCCTTCCCCCTGGTGGAGAAGGTGGCGCGTTGCCTCTTCGCCTTCCGCCAGAAGTACTGCAGCCGGGGTGCTGGCACACTCTTCCCCACCAGGGTGAGGGACAGCCTGGCGGACAAACTCTTCAAGGTGGCTGACGTGGACCCCATGCTGCGGCCGTTCCAGCTCACCATGGCAGAGTTTGGCCGCCTCTGCCACACCTACAATGCCATCCTGGACAGACACCCAACCCTGGCCAAGTACAACCACCGCGACCCGGCCACTGAGGTCGACGAGGACTGGGATGACATCATACCTCCTCCACCTCCTGCTGCTGCTGCTGCGGCCACTGTTTCTTCCTCTCCCTGAGCCATCTTCCTTGTAGCTGTCAGAGGATGTTGGCCTTTGTCTGGTCCCTCATCCTTGGCTCTTCCTCAACACCACATGAAGTGTTATGCAGTTGTGTATAGCTTTAGAATTATATTCTTTGTTATTTATTGAAAGCTATCATTGCCCTCTGAATCATCCATACTATTCTATAGAGTGATACACATTTACAGGAGTATTTTATTCACAATCAATTCTTTGATTTTATACCTAAACACTTATATCAGTTATGCTTACTGAAGTCCGTTCCACCAGACCTGGTGGGCCCAAGCCTTCCAGGGTGGACTCGCAGACTTGGCATCATTGCTTGGGTGATGGTACTGCACGCTCAATGGCCAATTCTTAACTTGTTCCAACGAGCATAAAATTGACTTTGGATTCCTACCAAAACCCTTTTTGAGCAGTCAGGTAACAGATTGCACCAATAAAAACTATTACAATAATATCTTTATTGATAAGTATGTGCCTTTTGAAATAGGTATTATAAATAAATCTGAAATGACATTCATAACAAAACTAAGGCGGAACTGCACGTAGCCTAAATGGACAATATCCAGCGACTGTTAAGGCTAGACTTATTTTTACTACTTTTTACTACTACAAAGTGCTAGGCTACAGTCTACACAATGTCATTCGTTACTTAACTCATTTATTGTAAGATTTCTTGGTATATTTTTAGTCCTGACTTAGTCATAATGTTAGCCATAACGTAAACATTGGCCTAGGGCAAGAACCTTCTTTTTCTTTCATCGTCCGTCCTATCATATATCCTGAAATATGTTTCTACTATTTGTGGGTAACAAACTAATAGATAGCCATAAGGAAGAGTGATTATAAGAATAACTACATTTGTATACCAATAGTGTTGATTTTAACCCTTTCACCCACCAAAAGTTTAATAAGTTACTCTTTCCACTGCGACATCCGTCTGGGGCTCCCTATGGGGCCTCGCAGACTGGCAGCGAAAATTCTTTTCCTGCCATTATTATATATCGTTGGTTTTGGAAGAGATTATTGTGCCTTATGAAAGAAAAAAATGATCAAGAAATGCAAATAAATAGCAAAGTTTACCGACTCTGAAAAAAACAATTTAAAGGGACGACAGTTGCGCTCACAGGCTGCCTGCTGAGAGGCAACTAAACCACGGACAATTATCACTTCAAATCCAATGGCATGAGAGAGTTGACAATTAGTTTATTTTATAGGTGTAGCTTGGATCTATGACACAAAGAAAATTTGACAGGATTCTGAATTATACTTTATTTCTGGCAAATTTTTCAAAGGTTTTGATGCGATTCGAGTCAAAAGCTGATGTAGATGATTCTGTTTTGACTGGAATCGCGTCGCGGTGCGTGGAAGGGTTAAGAGGTGGCAGAGAGCGAGAGAAAGTAGACTATGTCATGGCAAACGAAATTGCTGCAGCTTAAATCTAGTAAACAACAGCCAATGAGCGGCACAGAGACCGTCACTCAAGCACTGATGCCAAGTCCGCGAGTCCACCCCTGGAGGAAAATCTCCACCAGCTCTCGTGAAACCAACTATAGTAGATATTTATGGATGGGTTCCAGTGGAGAATGCCACTCATATATATATATATATATATATATATATATATATATATATATATATATATATATATATATATATATATATATATATATATATATATATATATATATATATATATATATATATATATATATATATATATATATATATATATATATATATATATATATATATATATATATATATATATATATATATATATATATATATATATATATATATATATATATATATATATATATATATATATATATATATATATATGAAGGTTCCTCTCAACTGGACTCTCAACTCTTGTTGTGTTTGTGGTGTCACAGAGGATGATGGCAGTGAAGTCATTGCACAGTGCTTTCTGCCGTCCGTTGATGTATCCAGCCTTTCCTTGAAAGTATTTATGTTCTGGGATCAAAGAAACTCCATAATCTAATTGTTCCATACAGCCACAGATCTCAGTGAAAACTATTCTTCTTGTGTTACTATGCTACTGGGCAGTGGTGGGCACCGTTCTGCTAACCGCTAATTAGTGAAGCTATTTTTTTCGTTAGCTGTTTAGCGTTTTCGATAGCTTTGGAAACAGTTAGTGGGCCAATTAGCTTTCGCTAAATGTAGTTAGTCCTTCTCCATAAACTTTATGTCCACTAAAAAATTCATAGTTTTTTTCTTGTTTTTCTGCACTGCTATTGCAAGTTCATATATAAGGCATAAATAAAGTGTATGTTGAGTTTAACTTGTTTACATATGTACACTTTATCACCATCGGATGTTAGCATGCTATACCTCTATGAAAAGCTCTGTGTCTAAGCTACATTTCAAATTTCAAGTCACTAGGTCTGTTTACAAGGGTTTTAGAGCCAAAATACTAAACCAAAGCTAAATCCATATAAAGAGTTAGTGGTTAGCGTGAGCTTCCACTAATTTCTTTATCGGTTTGGCGGTTTAGCGTAAGTGAAGTGAACTTTTTAGTTAGTGGATTGCCAGTTAGAGAAACTAAGTTTTTGGTTAGCGGTGCCCACCACTGCAACTGGGGATAGAATTTCTGACTCTTTTGATCCAGAGAGTGCTGCAGTGTCCCTCCACAGCTGTAGCCCCTGAGTCACAATGTCCATGTATAGTCAATCTGTTTGAAACTGGCGGACGGGGGGGTGACAGCTGCGGGTCAGCTAAGCCCCGCACCTTGCCACACACTCTCAACACTTCTCCCTTCCTCTCATATGCCAGCTATTTACTACCTTTAAATGAATTTAATTAAATAATTGGATAATCTAGTAAGGTCATATAGTGTTAAGATTGTTTTGTTTTTAAGATAATAACAAAGATTTTGTATAAATACCATGACACTTGACAACGTTGTATTCCAACGTTGTCATTCTACACATCCAGGGCCCAGGTCACTTCTCTCAAGGTCATGGAAGGCTCAGCAGGTGGGCCCATGGGTGGCCTGCTTCCACCTCTGCCTCTCCACTCCCTCCCTCTCCCTGCCTTTCCACGTCGTCGTTGGCTGCACAGCCGCGAGAAAGAACTCATTTATAATGTAAAGAAGCACTTTTTAGATGAAAAAAACAACAGGATTTATCATACCACCCACAAGAGTAACTGCAAGAACAGCGAGAGCCATTAATGTTAGTGAAAGAACTATTGAAAGAGTCTGCGCTAAACTGGATCATGAGTGCATGATGAACAATATATGTTGTCTTATAGGCAGAGAGAGAGAGAGAGAGAGAGAGAGAGATGGAGGAGGAGGAAATGAAGGGAGGCTAATGGTGGTCCACTTCACACCTGATCACTAATTCCACAACTGGAGACAGAGATGTGGCAGCGTGGTACGGAAGGAGAGACCCCCGCGGAATCCTCCCGTCCGCCAATGTCTCCTAGATTGACTATAGCATCATGTTCCCTCTCACTTGCCTGTTGACTCTCCTGGTCCAGTGAGTGCTGCAGCATCCCTCCACATTTGTAGCAGGTGCCAGGCCTCTGAGTCACAGTGTTCATGTAGCATTCTCTACTTGCCTGTATCTGGGTTGGTCCAGTGAGTGCTGCAGGGACCCTCCACAGCTGTAGCAGGTGCCAGGCCTCTGAGTCACAGTGTCCATGTAGCATTCTGTACTTGCCTGTATCTGGGTTGGTCCAGTGAGTGCTGCAGCATCCCTCCACATTTGTAGCAGGTGCCAGGCCTCTGAGTCACAGTGTCCATGTAGCATTCTCTACTTGCCTGTATCTGGGTTGGTCCAGTGAGTGCTGCAGGGACCCTCCATAGCTGTAGCAGGTGCCAGGCCTCTGAGTCACAGTGTCCATGTAGCATTCTCTACTTGCCTGTATCTGGGTTGGTCCAGTGAGTGCTGCAGCTTTTCCGCTCAATTATTGCATTTTCATCCTTATGCATTATTCCTGTTCTATATCGTATTAGTTTTGATATTATTTTAGGCAACTCTAGTACCGTCGAAGAGCGAAGGCTTTATTTATGCCGAGGTGGCTCTGAAAGTTTGGGAGTAACCTGAGAAGGTAGGGCCTGTGCATCAGCTGTTTATTGCTGTTGTAGAACGAACATTATTTAATGTGTCATGAGTAGCAGTCACCTCTCCGCTACGAGTCATTATTTTCGGTAGAATTTTTCTCAGCGATTTCAGGGTTGAGCAATGTAAAGAATAGATCAGTGTCTGTCTCTGGATTTAAAGGGTATGCTCGCCTAATCGTTGGACATTGCTGCACATCAATGCAATCTTCATGAAGAACTTTTACTCTATATGTGGGGACCGTTGAAACCTTACTAGTCCTGAGGTTTATAATTTTTACCATTATATCACTGATCTTCTCTATTACCCTGTAGGGTCCATCAAAAATAGGTTGCAACTTTTTCTTTTCTTTTCTTTTTGGTGTATGTTTGAGGAACACTCTGTCGCCAACGTTGATAGTTTTGATTTTTGTAACTTGGTAATACTTTTCCATTTCTTCTCTACTTTTTTTATTGTAAACCTGGTATCTATCATAAACTTTCTTTGCAATTGCAGCCATTTCCTTTTCATAGGAGTCAATATCATAAACTTTCCTTGCAATTGCAGCCATTTCCTCTTTATAGGAGTCAATATCATAAACTTTCCTCGCAATTGCAACCATTTCCTATTTATAGGAGTCAATATCATAAACTTTCCTTGCAATTACAACCATTTCCTCTTTATAGGAGTAAATATCATAAACTTTCCTTGCAATTACAACCATTTCCTCTTTATAGGAGTAAATATCATAAACTTTCCTTGCAATTACAACCATTTCCTCTTTATAGGAGTATATATCATAAACTTTCCTTGCAATTACAACCATTTCCTCTTTATAGGAGTAAATATCATAAACTTTCCTTGCAATTACAACCATTTCCTCTTTATAGGAGTAAATATCATAAACTTTCCTTGCAATTACAACCATTTCCTCTTTATAGGAGTAAATATCATAAACTTTCCTTGCAATTACAACCATTTCCTCTTTATAGTAGTAAATATCATAAACTTTCCTTGCAATTACAACCATTTCCTCTTTATAGGAGTATATATCATAAACTTTCCTTGCAATTACAACCATTTCCTCTTTATAGGAGTAAATATCATAAACTTTCCTTGCAATTACAACCATTTCCTCTTCATAGGAGTAAATATCATAAACTTTCCTTGCAATTACAACCATTTCCTTTTTATAGGAGTAAATATCATACCAGGGCTGCTGAATTTTTTTCTAACAGTGTAGGGTACAGGAGGATCTCTAAAAATCCTCTCTCTGTCTCTCTCGATAAAATGGGGACTCCTTTATGGTGCGATAATACGCAGGATTATAGGCCAAGACGTCTATAAGTAGCATTTTATCCCAAACGGACACATTTCCTAGAACATTCTCCTCAAAATGTTAACAACAGTATAATTTGCGCGCTTTATTATTCCATTTCCATTTGTATGGTAAGCCGTTATTCGCGTGTCGCACAGGTAGCTTCTAATTTATCTCCTGCATCACGGAATTAACGAACTCTGAACCTTGACCTGTAACAACTGTCTGAGGAACACCGTGTACACAAACAACATCCACGTACAACGCCCTTGCCATTTCGCGGGCTTCCTTACTCCGTAAGGGTACTGTAATCAAATACCTTTTAAAAACATCAACTATGGGCATTACGTATCGAACCCCATTGTCCGATACACCCATGGGACCCACAAGGTCCATGTGTATTCTCTCAAAAGGAGCGGTGACGTCTGGATATTGCCGCCAAGGAGCAGGGTGCAAGTTCCCAACTCACTTTTAAAACGACTACCATGACGCACTTCCTTACATAATTTTCTACATCCTGTTTCATTCCCGGCCAGGACGCGAACTGTCTACACCGACAGCCCGTAACTTTGGTTCCTCCGTGCCCTGCAGTGGCGACGAATGAGCCAGAGTTATCGCCTGGGAAATACTTGGGGGGTAGAATCACCCCCTTAGTGGCTTCTCCGCACGGACTCACTAAAACACATCATTTATTTCCACCTGTAACTCTGACAGGGCGGCATCTCACATTATGCCCATCTTCAACACAATATAACACATTTTCCACCTGTACCTCTAACAGGGCGGCATCTCACATTATGCCCATCTTCAACACAATATAACACATTTTCCACCTGTACCTCTAACAGGGCGGCATCTCACATTATGCCTTTTTTCTCTGAGTCTTTGCTCAATTTTCATTCTTGGGCTTCCTTCTTTTAGCATACTTATATGCTGGCTGCTCATCATGCAGCTCACTAATCTCCTGAATACTCCAGTCAAGTGTGTGGCCAATACACTCACTATTCAGGTCCATACATATCATGTATTTTATTTTCTAATTTTCGGCGCCTTTCTTTTTCTGCACTAGTGCAATACCTTGCCCCTCATTATCCACGTGTTCCACGGTTTTTGTTGTTCCCCATCCACAAACATTATCGCGCGTGTCCTTCTAATTCAATCTCAGTGTCCTGTAAGCCTTCATCCTTGATAAAAAAAATCTGCTACTATATTTTCCTTGCCAGGCAAATGATTGATTGTGAAACCATACTCACTCATGAGAGTCTGCCATCTAGCTATCCTGCCGTTGGGACTAGCTACCTGTAACAACCAGACTAAAGGTCTGTGACCCGTGTGGATCTCAACAGGGTAACCCAGTATTAATGGGCGGTTTACGTGTAACCCATAAATTACAGTTAAAGCCTCTCGTTCAACTATACTGTACCGCTGTTCTGCCGTATTCAATTTCTCACAAAAAAAGATACAGGTCTTAGTTTATCATCATTATCCTGTTATTGCAATACTCCACCAGTATTGTAGTAGGATGCGTTGAGTGACTGTACCAAGCATTCTATCCTTAAGGGTTGAGAACGCAATTTTTGTTTCATCCGTCCATATGAGTGGAGTTTTATTTATTTATTTATTTATTTATTTTATTTTATTTATTTATTTATTTATTTATTTATTTATTTATTTATTATTATTATTATTTTTTTTTTTTTAGTGTACCTTTCTTCCCTTTGTAAATCTTTAGAAAAGGAGCAACAATTTGTGAATAATTTGCAATAAATTTGCGATAATAATTAGTCAATCCAAGAAATGACTGTAAATCATGAACAGTTTGGGGGGCCAGGACGTTTTGTATGGCCTCCAGCTTGCTAGATTGAGGTCTTATTCCCTCTGAGCGGATGGCATGGCCCAGGTAATCTACTTTGTCCTTAAAAAAGTTACACTTTTCCATCTTAAGAGTCAGTTTGGCTTCCTTTAAGCGATCCAGAATTTGTTCTAAGTTATCTGCGTGATTAGAAAATGTATCGCCCAGGATAATTATGTCATCAAGGTACACCTGAACCTTGTTGCTTAATAGTCCTGTAAGGACAGTGTTTATTATTTTCTTGAAGCAGGACGGGGCTGTTTTAAGGCCAAAGGGGAGGGAAGTAAATTCCCAATGTCCTGCTGGAGAAGAAAATGCCGTCTTCTCTCTGCTGATTTCATCTTGGGGGATTTGATGGTAACCCTGTTTCAAGTCTAGGCATGAAAAAAAACTTACTATCTCCCAATTGATTGAGTATGGTAGTTATATTACGGAGTGGGTACCGGTCGTCCCGTAGTGTTTTATTAAGTGCCCGGAAGTCCAGACAAAGTCGTAGTACTCCATGTTTTTTTGCACTGGGATAAGTGGGGCATTATAGGGTGATCGCGAAGGGCGAATCACACCCTGTTGCTGGAGCGATATAAGTTGTTTATTTACTCTGTCATGATAACTGATAGGAATGTTATATGGACGCCTGTACACTACTTCATCAGTGTTTTGCTTGATGGTGCTTAAAAAATAGGGCGTTACTGTTAATGGTTCTTGTTCTGTGGAAAACACTGTTATATATTTATCTATTAAGGACTTTAAAACCTGATTCTCTCTCTTCACTTGGGAATTTAGCGTCAACAATTTGATAGAGGCTTTTCTTCCTTACTTCAAGCTCTGCGGGCTTCAAGTCTGTTTTAGCTGTGTCAGCGATCTGTACACTAGATACTTGTGGCAGATCAGCGTATAGCTCATGAGTGACAGGCTTCACAGATCCTAACGTTGTATTATCATCTATCTTTACACTCACTTTCAATATTCAAATACGGCACAGTGACATAAGATCTTTGATTGTCAGATGAAGGGGTTAACTTAACTATCCCAGAGCACAAGACTCGAGCCTGAGGAGTACTAACACAAGGCTCAAATAAAGCTTCACTTGCCTGTAGTTGCGTCACTAGCGTTATGTAACCTGCAACAGATGCATGCAGTTGCAAAGGTTCCGCTGCTTGGCAACGTACGGCCTTATTTTCAGTGAGACCTTCTTCATTTCCATCTACATTTAGCTAAGATCCTTCACCTCTAGATATAAGACATTTTTTTCCTGGCATAATTGTATGGTTTCCCCTTCTATTATCAGTTTTAAGCTTCGTTCTTTTGTTCCTCATTTAGTTGCAATGTTTTCAAAATAATCTCGTGTTACACGACAAATCAGTACTCAACATAATATGAGTCGGCAAATCTACATCGCGTGTTATCAATAAGTCTTGGAAACTACTTTTTCCTTCCATATTAACTTGTCTTTTACCGTCATTTTCAATATGGTATCTTTGCACAGAGACAATATTCACGGGTTTCGCTTCACAGTTATTTACTGCGAGCCCTAATTTTTTAATAAATTCATCCGTTAAAAACTCACACACGCTCCTGTTTCTAGGAGTGCTGCCACTTTTGCATATGTATTATCATGAGTAGTGCGATCTGCCTAACAAAGTTACTCTTGAGTTATGTTAATTATAGCCTTCTTTTCATTATTTTTAAGGTCACTCCCTTGTTCGTTATAGCCTTCATCTTATTATATTAAAGGTTACTCCCTTGTTCGTTATAGCCTTCATCTTATTATATTAAAGGCTACTCCCTTCTTCGTTATAGCCTTCATCTTATTATATTAAAGGTTACTCCCTTCTTCGTTATAGCCTTCATCTTATTATATTAAAGGTTACTCCCTGTTTTGTTCTTCGCTCATTTTCCGTTTTTTCCACTGCAAGTGTGCATATTTATTTATTTATTTATTATTCATTTATTTATTTAATGTTATTTGTAGTAGTTAACTGAGGGGGGCACTACCCTGGCCTCCTCTTCCTCTGATTCTCTTACTTCACACATTTATCTTAATACTTCACACTATTGTCCATATGCTTCATTTTTTTTTTTTTTTTCATTCATGACTTTTTATCCATACCTCACACTTTTCTTAGTATTTCACATTTTTTCTAAAGATCATACTCTACACTTCCTACCTGGGGGACGCGGGTTAGGCCTTTATAAAGTCACTCTATGGCTGCATGTCCGCCGCGGCACACCACCACCCTGTGAGGCGTAGAGCCCCGTGCTCCCCTCCATCCTGGGGTAACAATCCTAAAACAAACAAACCTGAGAGGCAGGACGCTGCCGCTGCCTGTCACCTGACACCATCTCACTGAGGAGTGGATCACGGCGCCGGTGGAGAGAGACTGCCCATCCCTCTCCACTCCGCCCGGAAGGAACTCATGAATTCTCGGTTGAGTCGCGTGTGCTACCCATTGCACTACAGAACAACAGTGGTTGGCCAGAGTTTCCATTACCATATCGTCAAAGTCCATGTCCTCCGGAAGAACCATTAATTATATAATTAAATCGTCACTATTATTTCCGCCACTTAAAACGAGCAAAGCTTAATGAAAATAAGAGGCGTTTTCTCGTCAGAGTAAATTAAACAAAAGCACTGTAAGCACATGTCCCTATTTATCCCTATACCGCTGCCGCCAGTTTTAGACCCTTCTTTTCTTGTATTAAATCAACTCTTTTATCACTCATTAATTACTCCATAAATGATTTCACCGTCTCGTATCCCTGGTAGCGTGATCCGGCTTAAGTTGTTATTGGAGACTGGTGTTCGGGGATAAACAAGGGAAAAAGTAAATATACATTTATTTAAAATTAAATGAAAGTAATTGCCTTACGCAATATTCTATGCTCAGACGATCATAACACTGGCATATTCAGCAATGGATGCAACATATGACAAACGACATGTCTTAAACATAATACTACAATATGTGCTCAGTTGTTGCCAATAATAATAACACTAGTCGTTCCACAAGCAGTGGTTTGTATCTCTCTGCTTACATCACAATCATTATGTACTCTCTTCACAAAATCCTAATAACACATTCCTATAGTATAATCTACTACAAGTCATGGAAACACATTATTTTACCACACCCAGTGGTTTTACCTTTGCTTTACATCGCAAACAAATAATCACAATCCTGTCCCACTCACAATCCTACTTCACATCTCCTACATTATAATCTCCAGGACAATACAGTCGGTTTCCCTTAGATTCTCGAATTTCTACTCACGATTAAGATCACAACAGCCATCCTCGGCTGAGTGAGTAGCAGGTCTGCTTGAGGCGAGAACCAAGCTCGGTCTACTCATACTACTGATTTCTAGGCCACATTTTTCTTTGCTTTAGGCGGACTTACATCCTTGACACGCCCTTAATTTTCTACATAACCAATGGCCAATACTTCCTGTCACACCCATCTGCTAGCTCATTATGTTGTATTGTTTTACTTCTCCTGCTATTCGTGAGTCAGTCTTAAGACACTCCCTCAGTGATTTTTCTGTTAAATTATTGGCTCATAACATGTCGCCACGACTGACGTCACGGGTCAGAGTCTTTTTCAATGGTTGTTCACACTTTCTTACCACGCCCACTGGGCATCTGTATTCTGTACCTGAGTCTGGGTATCTGTTTTCCTTTACCCTCGTTGTTTCCTCTTGGTACTTGAGATGCTTACACTGTTATATATGTCACTTTTTTTGTTAGTGTTTGTCCTGTCAGATGTCTACACAGTTGTATACCTGCCTTTCCTCTCTGGGTATCTGTTTTCCTTTACCCTCGTTGTTTCCCCTCTTTTGTACTTGAGATGTTTACACTTATATATATGTCACCCTTTTTGTTAGTGTTTGTCCTGTCGGGTGTTTACACAGTTGTATATCTCACTCCTCTGTTTCCTCGTTTTCTGGGTCCTGACACAGCATCCCTCCACATTTGTAGCAGGTGCCAGGCCTCTGAGTCACAGTGTCCATGTAGCATTCTCTACTTGCCTGTATCTGGGTTGGTCCAGTGAGTGCTGCAGGGACCCTCCACAGCTGTAGCAGGTGCCAGGCCTCTGAGTCACAGTGTCCATGTAGCATTCTGTACTTGCCTGTATCTGGGTTGGTCCAGTGAGTGCTGCAGCATCCCTCCACATTTGTAGCAGGTGCCAGGCCTCTGAGTCACAGTGTCCATGTAGCATTCTCTACTTGCCTGTATCTGGGTTGGTCCAGTGAGTGCTGCAGGGACCCTCCATAGCTGTAGCAGGTGCCAGGCCTCTGAGTCACAGTGTCCATGTAGCATTCTGTACTTGCCTGTATCTGGGTTGGTCCAGTGAGTGCTGCAGGGACCCTCCATAGCTGTAGCAGGTGCCAGGCCTCTGAGTCACAGTGTCCATGTAGCATTCTGTACTTGCCTGTATCTGGGTTGGTCCAGTGAGTGCTGCAGCATCCCTCCACATTTGTAGCAGGTGCCAGGCCTCTGAGTCACAGTGTCCATGTAGCATTCTGTACTTGCCTGTATCTGGGTTGGTCCAGTGAGTGCTGCAGGGACCCTCCACAGCTGTAGCAGGTGCCAGGCCTCTGAGTCACAGTGTCCATGTTCCCTCTTATGACATGCCTGTATCTGGGTTCAGTTTTCTGAACATCTGAGGGTCAGGAAAGATTCTCAACCCTGGCAGTTGTTCAGTAGGCCTTCATCAAACTGTTTCTATCTTCTGAACTAAACTCTCGGCCAAATCAGTCACTGCACATAGGCGTGATAGAAGGAATGTCGGTTATGAAGCCAGGCATTACACTTCCCCTCGCTCCCTCCTTTCCTGTTCTTTCTCCTTCACTCATTGCTTTCCTTCTCTCTCTTGGTGATGAAGCCAAGCCTTAACCTCCCCTACTCCCTACAGACCGAGTCCACACCATGAAGGGCTCAGACGAGAGGAACTGGAGGCTGCTGGCCCTGCTCTACCGCCATGGCGGGGACCCCAACGTGCTGAAGAACGTGGTGCCGGAGTGGGGCCCGGAGAGGCTGGAGCACTTCCTGAGGTGCCAGCGACTCACCTCTCAAAGGGTGGGTGAAGCTGCAGCCGTCTGGCTGTTTCCTTCCTTCTTGTTTCCTTCCTCCTTGCTGCTGTGTCTCTCTCTCTCTCTCTCTCTCTCTCTCTCTCTCTCTCTCTCTCTCTCTCTCTCTCTCTCTCTCTCTCTCTCTCTCTCTCTCTCTCTCTCTCTCTCTCTCTCTCTCTCTCTCTCTCTCTCTCTCTCTCTCTCTCTCTCTCTCTCTCTCTCTCTCTCTCTCTCTCTCTCTCTCTCTCTCTCTCTCTCTCTCTCTCTCTCTCTCTCTCTCTCTCTCTCTCTCTCTCTCTCTCTCTCTCTCTCTCTCTCTCTCTCTCTCTCTCTCTCTCTCTCTCTCTCTCTCTCTCTCTCTCTCTCTCTCTCTCTCTCTCTCTCTCTCTCTCTCTCTCTCTCTCTCTCTCTCTCTCTCTCTCTCTCTCTCTCTCTCTCTCTCTCTCTCTCTCTCTCTCTCTCTCTCTCTCTCTCTCTCTCTCTCTCTCTCTCTCTCTCTCTCTCTCTCTCTCTCTCTCTCTCTCTCTCTCTCTCTCTCTCTCTCTCTCTCTCTCTCTCTCTCTCTCTCTCTCTCTCTCTCTCTCTCTCTCTCTCTCTCTCTCTCTCTCTCTCTCTCTCTCTCTCTCTCTCTCTCTCCAGGTAATTACAGGCCCATTAGTCTAACTTCGGTTGTAGGTAAGCTACTTGAGGGCATAATTAGAGACAAAATTGTGAATTACCTTGAAAGCCACTCATTGATTGGGGACTCACAACATGGCTTCAAAACAAAAGATCCTGCCTATCAAATCTATTAACCTTTTATAACGACCTCTTCACTGTTTATGACGTAACCAAATCACTGGACGTAGTCTATCTTGATTTCCAGAAAGCGTTTGATAAAGTCCCGCATCATAAATTACTTTACAAATTAAAGCAAATAGGTATTGACGGTCAAGTAAACCAATGGATCGCGAATTGGTTGAGCAACAGACAACAAAGAGTAGTGATCGACGGATTTAACTCAGAGTGGGCGCCTGTCACTAGTGGCGTCCCTCAGGGCTCGGTCCTGGCCCAGTGCTCTTCATTATTTACATCAACGACGTGGATGTTGGACTCAATAACCGCATTAGTAAATTTGCAGACGACACAAGATTGGCAACTCGGTTCTCACTGATTTAAGACAGGCAAAGCCTCCAAGAGGATTTGCACAAAATTTCAGCTTGGTCGGATAGATGGGAGATGCCCTTAACGTAGACAAGTGCCAGGTCCTTCAAGTTGGAACGAGGAATAAGAAGTTTGAATACGAAATGCGCGGCGTTAAACTCAAAGCGTTCAATGCGTCAAAGACTTGGGGTCAAAATGGCGTCAAACCTCAAATTCACACAGCAAAGCAACGATGCAGCAAAAAAAGCGAACAGAATCTTGGGCTTCATTAAAAGAAACTTTGTATTCAAGAATAAAGATGTAATACTCCGCTCTACAACAGTTTAGTCAGACCCCACTTGAATATGCGGTACAGTTTTGGTCTCCCCACCATGCAAAGGACATTGCTAAATTAGAAGGTGTTCAGCGTCACAACGAAAATGATCCCTTCCTTGCGCAACAAATCCTCTGAAGAAAGGCTTTCTACCCTTAACATGTTCTCTCTGAGAAATGTCGCCCGAGGAAAACTGATCGAATGTTTTAAAATACTTAATGGTTTCACGAATGTAGACAGATCAACATTGTTTATGATCGATGACACTTTGCGACGAGGAACAATGGCGTAAAACTCAGATGTAGACAAGTAAATTCAGACTGCACCAAATTTTCTTCACCAACGTTAGAAAAGCGAGAATGGAATAAGCTTCCACCGTCAGTGGTCCAGTGTAACACGATTGACTCCTTCAAAAATAAGCTCGACCGTCACTTCCTTCAACTTAATATCAACTAGAGTAGAAATGCAACGTTTTGGAGTCTTCTGATTAATGTAAAATCACTGAGGTTTAAGGACAGACCACCAAGTCTGGACCATGGGGTCTGTGTGGTCTGATTTTGTATGTAAATCTATGTAAATCTCTCTCTCTCTCTCTCTCTCTCTCTCTCTCTCTCTCTCTCTCTCTCTCTCTCTCTCTCGCCCATGTGCGTGCTCGCACACACACACACACGCACACACACACACACACTTGGGCAGAATAAAGAAAAGGAGGAGGGGGAAGAAGGCCCACAATTCTAGTCTTCTCCCCTCCTCCTCCTCCTCCTCCTCCACACCTTCAGACATTGAATTATTAGCGAGAGTGCTATGAACAGTATTCCACCATTGAGGGCTCAGCCATACGAGGAGTGAGTCACCCTCTTCATGCTGGAAAAGACGCCCTCAGGGGGATGTGATGCAGGTTTTCAAGTGCCTCAAGTTCAGCAACGTGGACCCTCCAAGTTTTTTGAGCCACAAACTAACCAGACAACTGTAAGCAGCGGCCTACATGTTCAAGCTGGGCGGTGCAGTACAGACGGCAGGAGTTTCCTCTCAGACCGAGTCACCCGCCACTGGAACAACCTTCCCTCAGAAGCAGTAAATGGGAACACCATCAACTCCTTTGAAAATCTAATCGACTGTCATTTTGTAGCGTCAGGAATGAATTGAACGCCTAAGTGCTAAGTGGCTGTCCAGCAGATTAAATCACCAGAGCGGGCAACCTCGTAATGACCAATAGGCTTTCTGCTGCCTGCACTTCCATGTGTCATCCTCCTCACCAACTCTTCCTTGTTTCAGAGAACATGCCGAAGTGTCTACCCCAAAATGACGCCATGGAGGGGCCTGGGCTCAAAAAACAGTGTTGGTATTCTGAGCCAGGTGGAGCAAAACAGGGGCGCCACAGTGAATGAGGTAAGGGCACGGGAGGGAAGGGAAGGGTAGTGAAGGTACAGGAAGGTAAGGACAGGGAAGGTGAGGGCATGGAAGGGAAGGTAAAGGAAGAGAAGGGAAGGGAAGGGATTATATTCTCAGGTTCTTTCACTTCTCATGTCAACTATTTCCAAAGGCCTAAAAGGAGATCAATAGGGTTATCATGAGTGGTTTTTCATGTTTGTGGTACAGAGGAAGGGTCAAACTACCACCAAGGTCATGAAAGTACCCTTGGAAATGCCTACGTCTCTCATGACAGCCCTGTGTGCCTGGGCTCGGAAACACTTAAAAATTTGGAACCTAATCCCTCGACCTCCTCCTCCTTCTCCTCCTCATCTGTCTCACGTCAGGTTTTCCAGTAATCTCCGGTGAGGTCACGCGGCACATGATACGCTTCCAACCCTCTCTGTCCCCTGCCCCAGCCTCCCCAGTGCTGCCAAACCCTCCCCAGCACACTGCCAATGCCCCACCATCCCCCTCCTCTTCACAGCTCTCCACAATGCCCCACCATCCCCCCACTCTTCACAGCTCTCCACAATACCCCACCATCCCCCCCCACTCTCACTCTCTCCACACACCCCACCATCCCCCCACTCTTCACAGCTCTCCACAATACCCCACCATCCCCCCACTCTTCACAGCTCTCCACAATACCCCACCATCCCCCTCCTCTTCACAGCTCTCCACAATGCCCCACCATCCCCCCACTCTTCACAGCTCTCCACAATGCCCCACCATCCCCCCACTTTTCACATGCCCAAACCACCCTCTCTCGCTCCTGTTCCTACCACGACTACTACGATTACTCCTCCTGCTCCTCCTCTTATTCATTCCCTTCTTCCTCCTCCTGGCCATCGCATTTTTCTCCCTTCCAGACCCCGAGGGCCATGCAGTTCCTCTCACAATGGCAGGCACACATCCACAATGTCCAGAGGGTCCAGGGCACCACCATAAAGAAGAAGAAGAAGGGACGCTACTCGAAGGACTTCTGCCCGGCGGATCACGGGCCCCTCCTGAGCAAGGTAGGGAGAGGGGAAGCTGATGGACCTGTCTACGGCTTGGTGGTGTCAGACACTTCCGCCTCACGTCAACCACTTCCAAGGGCCTTAAAGGAGGTCAGGCGGGTTCTGACGAGTGGTGGTTTAGGTTCATGGTACAGAGGAAGGCTCAAGCTGCCACCAGGGCCATAAGACAACCCCTGGAAATGCCCACAACTCCTATGAAAGCCTTGTCAATGTGTGTGTGCTTGGGTGTTGAAATGTTTGAGAATGTGACCCATAGTGCCTTCTCCTTCTTCTTCTTCTTCTTCTTCTTCTTCTTCTTCCTGTTGAGTAAGGTGAGAGAGTAAGGAAGCTGGAGGAACTGTATATATCATCTTTTACTTCTTCTTGTTTTTGTTCTCTGTTCTTGCTCTTGTGTTCCTCCTTTCTGTTTCTGTTTCTGCTTTTTCTTATCATTTTCTTTGTTTAATCTGCCGTGTTCCTGTTCCTGTCCTTGTTTTCCTTCTTGTTTTTTCCTTCTTTCTCGTTTCTGCTTTTTATTATTATTTTCTTCATTCAATCTGCCTTGCTTCTGTTCCTGTCCTTGTTTTCCTTCTTCTTGTTTTGTCCTTCTTTCTGTTTCTGTTTCTGCTTTTTCTTATCATTTTCTTTGTTTAATCTGTCTTGCTTCTGTTCCTGTCCTTGTTTTCCTTCTTCTTCTTGTTTTGTCCTTTTTCATTTCTGCTTTTTATTATTATTTTCTTCATTCAATCTGTCTTGCTTCTGTTCCTGTTCCTGTTTTCTTCTTCTTTAACCTTCCAATTTTCCGGCACTGGGTTGGACGGGACACGAGTCGCTCCCACTCATAACCTAACCTAACCTTTTCATTCTTTCCTCTTCATTTAACGTCCCGAGTCTCTCCCTTTCTTGGCGATCTCTCTCTCCTCCCTGATGCTGTGTAGAGTACGTGCAAAATGTATCCACTCATTCTTTGCTAGTTTGATTTTTGTGAGGGTTAGGTTAGCAAGACACCTGGACACTATGGGTCGTATTCTAAGACATTTCGTGGCCTACTAACACCTATTTGACAAGGCTTTCGCAGGAGTAGTGGGCATTTCCAGGAGTAGTTTTATGACCCTGGTGGTAGTTTGACCCTGCTTCTGTACCATGAACCTGAAGAAACACTCATTAGAACCAGACTGACCTCCTCTTTGACCTTTAGAAATAGCTGATGTGAGAAGCGAAAGTGTCTTATAATACCGACCTATACCTCACTCATTATTTTGTGCGGGTTAGGTTACTGAGAGTCTGAGGTCGGTATTACAAGACATTTTCGCTTTTCATATCAACTATTTCTAAAGGTCAAAGAGAGGGTCAATCAGTTCTAATGAGTGTTTCTTCAGGTTCACGGTACAGAAGAAGGATAAAACTACCACCAGGGCCATACAGTTAATCCTGGAAATGCCCCAAACTCCTACGAAAGCCTTGTCAAATATGTGAACTTGGGCAACGAAATGTTTAGTAATACAGCCCTGAGACACCCGGACACTATACCCCACTCATTATTTTTGTGAGGGATAGGTTACCAACACACCTGGACACTATACCCCACTCATTATTTTTGTGAGGGTTAGGTTACCAACACACCTGGACACTATACCCCACTCATTATTTTTGTGAGGGTTAGGTTACCAACACACCTGGACACTATACCCCACTCATTATTTTTGTGAGGGATAGGTTACTGACACACCTGGACACTATACCCCACTCATTATTTTTGTGAGGGTTAGGTTACTGACACACCTGGACACTATACCCCACTCATTATTTTTGTGAGGGTTAGGTTACCAACACACCTGGACACTATACCCCACTCATTATTTTTGTGAGGGTTAGGTTACCAACACACCTGGACACTATACCCCACTCATTATTTTCATCTTCCTCCTCCTCCTGTTCATTCTTCTCCTCCTCCTGTTATTCCCCTTTTCTCCTCTTCCTATCGCTTGGTCCAGTCATCACCTACAGCCCAAATAAACACTAGACTGGCAGGAAAAGGGGATGAATGTGTTGACCTCTTCTTGTGTGACGGTGGACGTAAAGAAATGCAAATGTTACTTTCTGGTACACTGTTGTCCTCCTCTTCCACAGGCGATGCTCATCATTTCACAAGAGGAGGAACACCCCAAGCCTTCCTCCAGCTCCGAGCCTGACTACAGCGAAATATATAGGTATGTGTGTGTGTGTGTGTGTGTGTGTGTGTGTATTTACTAAGTTGAAGTATACAGGGCCTGAGCTACTTTTGTGTGGTCCATATTTAATTACTTCCTAGTGCCTGTGCTTCTCAGGGGAAAACTTTTGTGTGTGTGTGTGTGTGTGTGTGTGTGTGTAGTGAAGACATTTTTTTTTTTATAGTAAAGGAAGCAGCTCAAGGGCAAAGATAAATAACAACAGTAAAGGCCTATTCTTGGGGTGACCTTGATTTATTTATGGTGTACAGTAGAGGCAGCAGCTGTAGGGCACACACAAAAATAGCCCGCCTAGCACGGCGTCCGCAGAGAGAAAAATACCTTAGTAGTAATGGAACACTGTCAGATTCAGTTTGAGGCGTCTTGATACTTCCCTGTTGAAAGGGTTCAGGTCGTAGGCAGAAGGAAATACAGAGGAATAAAGTCTGTTGCAGAGTTTGCCAGGGAAAGGGATGAAAGAATGAAGATAATGGTTAACTCTTGCATTAGGGACTCGGACAGTAGAGGGATGGGCTAGAGTAGAAAGTCGAGTGCAGCGGGGCCATGGGAGAGGGGTGGGGGTGGGGGGTCATGCTGTTAGCAAGTTCAGAAGAGCAGTCAGCATGAAGACATTGCTAGAAGATAGAAGGAGAAGCAACACTGTGATGGAACTCAAGAGGCAGAAGACTCAGTAAAAGGAGGGGAGTTGATGAGATGAAGAGCCTCCACTCCACTCCACTCTGTCCAGCAGGGCTGTGTGTGTGGAGCCCCACTTGAGATGTGTACTCCATACGAGGGGAGACGAGGCCCCTGTATAGGGACAGCCTTTGAGAGGGGGAAAAAAGTCTGGTGATGATACAGAATGCCCAAGGCTGAGTGCTTGTAACTGTTACATGCTACAACTGCTGCCGTTATTACAGCCACTGCTGGTGTTGTGTACCGGTAATAATGATGATGTTTGCTGCTGTGCCCAGATACCTCTCTCAGCTGTTGGCGGGACAGGAGCCAACCCAGCTGAGCCAGGGCAGCGCTGCAAAGGTTTTGGAGGTGATGGAGAAGGTGCAGCTGCTGGCAAGCCACAGCCTGGACCTGAAAAAACTGTACCACCACTTGAGCCAAAACATGGCCTCGTACCTCCAGCCCTGGAGTAAGAAGGTAAGGAAGGATGGAAGTACTTGGAAGGACAGAAACAGGGCTGGTATGTAGAAAACTTCATAAAAGCTTCTCTTAAAGCCACTCATAAATTCAAAATTTTCCTCATAGTTAGGAGCTAGACTTGTGAGTCATGCAGAGAAACTCACAAGGCAACTCCTAACTGTGAGCTAAGTGATTTATGAGGTACTTATAATAAGGTGCTTTGCGGTGTATCTTCCACTGGTAATAGCGCTAGTGTTTGGTTAAAACACTCATATCACGATAATATGGATATGGTGGTATGTTGTTATCAGTTTAAAGTCAAAAGTAGAAATTTTGCTATTGTATTAATTGCAGGGATGAGAATCTATCAATATATTACACCTTGAAAAGAATATATGTGGATTTACTTTGGGTGGCGGCAGACGCTGCCCACCTCGGCTCTGAAAAACAACAGTCACAAGAAGTCTATAGTCCGTTTCATTCTGTCTGTCCACTCATGAACGTGGATGTGGCACCTGCGCATTGTTAGTTCGTGATTGCGTGAAGATCAACTTTATATTTTCAGCGATATATTTGAATGTTTGTGTATGCATAAAACCCTCAAGCCCTCTTATATGAACTGCAAACATGCTGCTTTGCATCGATAATGTACCATACAAGCACACGAAAGAACAACTTGTATTTCAAACAGTAAAGTCTGATCATACTCCAACGACTCGTAGCCTTTCAGATACCCATATTTCATCTCATTCAGGTACATTAAGTGATACCTGGGTCTGCAAGTGTGTATATATATATATATATATATATATATATATATATATATATATATATATATATATATATATATATATATATATATATATATATATATATATATATTTAGATATGTTGCATGTAAATAACATGGATGATATTCAAAATAGCCTAGCATCACACTCAACATTTATAATTTATTATTTTGTGTTATTTTCAATATTTATTGTTATTTACATGCAGTAAATTATTAAAATACCTTTTATTTGCACTTGCAGAGCCAGATGTCTTTTGATATACCTGAAATGAGATGAATTATATGAATTTGAAAAACCATAGATCGCTGGATCATGATGTGACCATGTTGTTTGCTACAAGTTTGTCTTTTCCTGTGACTGTGTGTTAAATTATTGATGCAAATGACTAACTTGAAAAACCATAGATCGCTGGATCATGATGTGACCATGTTGTTTGCTACAAGTTTGTCTTTTCCTGTGACTGTGTGTTAAATTATTGATGCAAATGACTAACTTGAAAAACCATAGATCGCTGGATCATGATGTGACCATGTTGTTTGCTACAAGTTTGTCTTTTCCTGTGACTGTGTGTTAAATTAGCGATGCAAATGACTAACTTGTTTTTTGTACACATAAACAGTCAAATATATTTTTGAAAAATAAGCTTGAATGTCTAGTAACCCAAAATTAGAATAATATCCACTAAATCTGGGAAAAAAATTGATGAAATGGTTTTTCAACTGATTTCAATAGCCAAGGGGATCAACATTTACCCAAAAAAGATAGGGCATGTAGAGGTTGGGGAATTTTTTTTACAGGGGTCAAAGGTCAATGACCTTTCGTTAAAAGGTCCAAATTTTTATCTCGCAAATGAAACGTCATAAATTGATGATCTTGGTGTCAAAATGAACAGAATGGTATCAGAGAACGGTTTAAAATGTAACCAGTTACCAAAAAAACAATATATGAAGGTCTTTTCAGTTTTGAGTTGACCCTCTCTCCGACATCTGATGAGGAAACCTGAAAAGCACAAATTTGACAGGATGCTCAAAAACACAACAGAGAACCTTTGCTTGGACCTGGAAAACAGGATGCATGTTGTTGATGGGGGATGGTTACTTCACCAAGTGAAATGGAGGAGTGGCTCAAGCATCAAAGCCACAGCTGATGGCTATGTCAGATATGTTCAAGGAAGGCTCAGTGATGCTGCAGTAGTGTTTGATGGCTATGGGAAGGGACCGTCAACCAAAGATCATGAACACATGCGCAGAATGGCAGGCAGAACAATATCTCATACTTTGAGAGTCACACCAGAACTGACTGTATCGTGTGATAGGGAACAATTTTTTGGCAATGAGGAGAACAAAGAAGCATTTATCAAGATTCTGTCTGCACAGCTGACACGCCACAACATCAAGGTACACCATGCACGAGGTGATGGTGACACACTGGTCGTTAAGACAGCTATTGAACTTGTCAAAAGTGTGAGCACTCCTGTAGTTGTCGTTGCCCTAGACACCGACATATTAATACTTCTCGTGTACCACCGACCTGTCTATTGCACAAATCTGTTTCTACTCTCAGAGATGGATTGCCTGTATGATATATCGTCAGTAAGAATTAGTGACCAAAGTGATCTTTTGTTCAAGTTTGCAAGGTCAGGCAATGACACAGTATCATCTATCTATGGACACACAAAGGAGGCAATCTACAAATGCGATTTTCCAAGACATGTCGTCAACATATTCATGAACACTAATTCCTCTCATGATGAGATAAAACATGCAGGTGTCAAAGCAATGCAGGTGACATGTGGATGTGGAGATACTCCTTTAGAGAAAGCTCGTTTCCTCAGATTTCAGAAGCAAGCTGCAATGGGCAAGATTGATCCTGATAGGCTTCCCCCTACAGTGGATGCAGCAACCCAGCACGCCCTTAGAGTCCATCTACAGATTGCTGTGTGGCATAATCTCAACACCTCTTTTTGAAATGCCAGAATTTTTACTCTTTACTACACTCACACACATGGCCTCTGCGTGTAAGGAAACACACGAGAAATTAATCCAGACAAGGAAAGGTTTGCTGGCGCCGGGGATCGAACCCACGACCAGCGTAACGGGAGAGCCACTCCTTTACCAGTCAGCCAAAGAGGTGCCCCGCTGGCTAAGTGGGTTATGGGAGGCTCGCCCATCAGGCAAGTCAGCATTACATATTCTTACGCCTGAGGGAAGAGGATGGGAACAAGGGAAGGACAACAAACTTCGACCTAAGATGTTGACTGGCGACATTAATCCCCAAAGCCTCCTTAAAGGAAGTTGTTGTAACTGCCAGGAAGGGCTAGTCAGTGTAGAACAGTGAGATGCTGCTGCACTACATGCCTTGTGTTCCTGCATGTGGAGTGTGTTGTGCTCTAATGGCACACAGAAGAACAAGAAAGTGAGGAAGAGGAAATAACTAATCATTTGTTTGTCAATACTTGGTGTAAGTTTAACCTGAAGTCTTTCTGAAGTGGCTTCAATTTTGTATTGGCATTTTCAGCATGAATTCTCCTGTGTTTGTAAATTATATGTGTACAGCTTATCTGTTTATGATGGTGGGGACGGGTTTCCTGGAAGGTCAGGTCAGTGATATCTGACCTGACAAAAGACAATTACAAGCCCTTCCCAGCTGGAAGGCTGGTTTGGTATGTTTGTGACAGCCATCAAACCACAAGTTACTAAGATCAATTTACAGCAATTTTCATGCAATCTTTTGTTTACACATTCACGGAGGAATTGGCCATTTATTTTTATTTTTGGAGGTCCAAAGTTAGGCTCTGAAGCCTGTTCATATTCTCGCCCCTCCCCACTATACATTTCGACAACAAGCATTATAATTTTCATTATCAATATTCTTCAGAAACAAAATTGGACAAAATGTACCAAAAGGTCAATGACCTTTAGCCGCCCCGTGAGAGCCCCCACTCCCCGGCTCTCCCTTTTCTTTGCATGGGTGGGTGGGAGGGGGTAGTGACACCCACCCCTCTAGATCCTTTTCTTTGGACGGGAGGGAGGGAGGGGGTAGTGACACCCATCCCTCTAGATCCTGGGAAGGGTGGGAGGGAGGGGGTAGTGACACCCATCCCTCTAGATCCTTGGAAGGGGGGGAGGGAGGGGGTAGTGACACCCATCCCTCTAGATCCTTGGAAGGGGGGGAGGGAGGGGGTAGGGACACCCATCCCTCTAGATCCTTGGAAGGGGGGGAGGGAGGGGGTAGTGACACCCATCCCTCTAGATCAGTTTCAGAACAGTTTTCTCATATATGAATTAAAGCAGACAAGCTTTAATTGTAAAAATCATGCTTTCTATTTGTATTTTAGTGATAAATTTGTGAATTTTGACCTTTGACCCCATTCAAAAGGTCAAGATGTAGTCCCTGGCATCTGCTCCTGGTTTTTATTCATTTCTCAGAAGATTTCAAGCATCAGATGTCCAATGATATGCATGTTCTATATCTTTTTCCATAAAGATAACTTTATTGGTATTTTTAGAATAGGTCATTGAACTTTGACCCCTGTATAAATTTTCCCCCAACCTCTACATGCCCTATCTTTTTTTTGGTAAATGTTGACCCCTTGGCTGTTGAAATCAGTTGAAAAAACTTTCCATCTAATTTTTTCCCAGACTGGAGGTAACCTAGGGATACTAGTCTATCACAATTGATTTTCATGTATTCGCGAAGTAGAAATGCGAAGGTGTCACATCTATCATAATTCCCGCTATGTTGGTGGACACATGGAATGAAACAGACTGTAGTACCGACACCAACAACTGAACAGTACCAGCAAACCTTGCCAGCATGGAGCCACCCCTGCAGGTATACAATTGCTTAATACTATTTACTTAAATATTTTTCTGATAGCAACCCCATATTTTCAGGGTACAAATTTAGATATGCGGTCCCGCCCAATTGCTCGATTTCCTTGGTGTTACCATACTTGTTTTTACCTTAAAAAACAGTAGAGGTGAAAAATAGTTAGATCCAGACCCAGACTCCAAAGAGAGGAAAGATATGATCAAGGGCTCTCCGTCACCTGCCCTGACTGCAAGGGTGAGGCAGCAGGCATGGGATGAGACTCACTCTCATCAATGCATCTCATCCCATGGCAGCCCGCACAAGGGCTGAAGGTGACAAACGGCGGTACAACGTTCAGTCCAGTGCCAAAGAGCGCATTAGCAGCTATAAAAAGGAGTGGTAGGAGCTGGTGAGTGAACTTTTAGCTGAATATGTAGACTGAAATGTCTGAAATCTGGCTGGTTAGGTCATGTTGGACAGGCTTTCGTCACGCTATGACTACTCGCAGCTCATTGTGAACGTTTCTGCATTACTTATATGGCTTATGAGCTCCTCTTACAAGGTTTATGAGCTGCATCCAGCTCATAACAGACTTATGATCTTTTCTGCATACTGGGCCAGGCCTCCTGGAAGTTATGACGTAAGAGGAGGAAGCGCCTGACAGTGCCAACCTTTGACTTACGTTCCTCTCTCTCTCCCTCTCTCATTCACACAGGGAGCAGACTCCTCTCCCAGCACCTTACCACAGGGGGAGAGTTCCAGCACCTTGCCACAGGGGGAGAGTTCCAGCTCCTTACCACAGGGGAAGAGTTCCAGCACATTACCACCAGGGGAGAGTTCCAACACCTCACCACAGGGGGAGAGTTCCAGCACCTTACTACAGGGGGAGAGTTCCAGCACCTTGCCACAGGGGGAAAGTTCCAGCACCTCACCACAGGGGGAAAGTTCCAGTGCCTCATCACAGGGGAGAGTTCCAGCTGAGATGTAAGCATGAGCCCTCTCCAAGGCTCTCGGGGCCGGTGGCACCAAACCACTGTATCACAAATTGCTTCATGGCATGTTGTTTTTCCTGCTTCAGGAATTCTGAGAGTTGGGTTTTTGTGTTGTAGTTTTGTGCCTTGATTATTGAGAGGCTGTTTTATGTGATTTTGTGCCTTGAAGAAAAGAGGAAGAAAGGGAGAGGAAAAGGAGGAATAAATGGAAGGGAGGGAAGACAGGTGTATTGTTATGTAATCTTGTGGCTTGAAGAAAAGAGGAAGGAAGGGAGAGGAAAAGGAGGAATAAATGGAAGGGAGGGAAGACAGGTGTATTGTTATGTAATCTTGTGGCGTGAAGAAAAGAGGAAGGAAGGGAGAGGAAAAGGAGGAATAAATGGAAGGGAAGGAAGACAGGTGTATTGTTATGTAATCTTGTGGCGTGAAGAAAAGAGGAAGGAAGGGAGAGGAAAAGGAGGAGAAGAAGAGAGGAGGAGAGAAAAGAAGGAAGGGAAGGGAGACTGAACTGAAGTGACTGCAGGTAAAGAGAGAGAGGAAGAGGCGAGGGAAAGGAAGGAACAGAAGTGTCAGCAATTTGTGACCTGCCACTGTGCTCCTGCAGGGATGAGTGCCCACTGTTTCTCGAGGTGGAGGACCAGTTGAGGACCAGCTCCAAGGACCTGGCGGGCCACGACCCCCGCTGTGAGAAGGTGAAAGAGAGACTCACAGAGAAGGTCAGTTGTGTGTGTGTGTATGTGTGTGTGTGTGTGTGTGTGTGTGTGTGTGTGTATTTACCTAGTTGTGAAATACAGAAAAAGAGCTGTACTAGGCTCGTGCTGTCCTGTCTCCATAACGCTTATTATCCAGTTTGGCTTTAAATTCATGAGTCGTTTTTGCACACACAATCTCCTTGTCAAGTCCTTGGGGGACTCCACTCGTCACTTCCATCCAGCTTGATTTATTATTCCTGATTACTGTTCTCATTTCCCTCTTCGTCAAAAAGTCCTTAATCCAATCCAATATTGAACCACCCAGACCTCCAACATGATTAAGTTTCCATATTAATTGCTTGTGTGGTACTTTATCAAATGCCTCCTTTAAGTCCAGATACACACAATCTGCCCAACCGTCTCTTTCCTGTATTTCACTTATACTATCAAAAGTTTCACCATTAACTTTAACTTTTTGAATCTTGTCTATTTTTCAACTTTCCATTTATGAACTTATAAAACAGCTTTGGCTGGTCTTTGCACTAATCTGCAATATTTTTCTCAAGATTACTTTTTTCTTCTACATAAGCATTCCTCTTCCTTTTGTACTCACTCCATAGATCCATCCTCCTGTTTTTTCTCCATGTGTTCCATGCCTTCTCCTTTTCCTGCTTGGCGTCTACACACTTTCTACTGTACCACTCTTCTCTTGGTTTCTGGCCTTCTTTCATCCTTGGTACCCACTTTTCCACTCCTTCATTGTAAATCCGTATAAAGATAGCCCATTTTTCCTCCACATTTTCAGCCTCAAAAAAAGTATCCCATTGTGCTTCCTCAAAATGTTTCCCAAGTTGTTCAAAATTTGCCTTATTAAAGTTAAACCATTCTTTCCTGTAGTCCTCATTCCTGATTATTTTACCTCCTTCTCGTAATATGTACTCGATAAGTACGTGATCGCTCTTCCCTATAGGGCTCTTATAGTTCATCTCCTCTGTGGTATCTGGCACCCTGGTGATTATCAAGTCCAATCTAGATGGCTCGTCTTCTCCTCTGAATCGTGTATTTTCCTCCACCCACTGTGTGAGGACATTTTCTATAACCAATTCCAAAACCTTGTTCCCCCATGAAGCTTCACTTCCTTCCGTTGACCAGTTTTCCCATGACACTTCCTTACAATTAAAATCCCCCATTATCAGAATCTTATCCTTCTCCTCCAGCAATCTCCTTAGGCAGTCCAATGTGTCTTCCAGCTTCTTCTTGTACAATTCTTCTGTCCATGAATTGTTTTTTGGAGGGACACACACCACTACGATATTTCTGCATCCTCCCCTTTGCAGTCTTATTCCCACACTCAAGACCTCCGCTTCCCCTTCGCCATAGGTGACACCCTCCACTGTCCATTCTTTTTTCAACAATAGCATCACTCCTCCTCCTTGTTTATTTCCTCTATTTCTCATCCATACATTATATTTACCATCCCCTAAGTTAAATGCATCTATACTACCAGTCAATTTGGTTTCTGTAATCCCCATAACATCTGTTTTTTCCTTACTCAGGTAATCTCCTGTTTCTAACACTGACGATATTAATCCTTTCACATCAGTGTATGCCACCTTCAAGCTGTCACCTCTTCCCTTCTGTACCACTTCCTTAGGTCCATGTCTGTCACTCTCCAGAAAACTTCCTTTTATCCTCTTCTGATCTTCCTTCATTCTTTTCATTGGCTTGATTCTTCAATTCTCTTATTGTGTTCCTTTCCTTCACACTTCTGTCCTTTCTTACCCAGACTTTTTTGTAGGTCTCTGTTTTTGCTAACTTCCATGACTTTCCCACCACTTCTTCTGCAGCAGCTTGAGACCTAAATCTAATTTTTACTGGTCTTTGGGCTCCTTCTTCCTGCTTTCCAAGCCTGAATACTTCTTCGATCTCCCCTACCAGCTCATGACCTTCTTCCTGAATTGCTTCAATTACTTGCTCCACTGCCTTCCTTTCTTTCTTTTCCCTTGTATATCTGACAGGCATGTGCTCTTCTTTAATGCCCACCACTACTACAGACTTCTTTTTTATAGCGGAGTCCCTCACTATTTCTGGTTTTCCTTTTATCACCTTAATCACCTTTTCAGTTATAGCTTCATCCTTAGCCTTGACTTGCTCCTCCACAATTTTCTTAAAGCTAACATTCCCTTTTTCTTGTTCCTCCTTCCAGACTTTATGCGTTTCATTTAATTCCTTGACTTTAACCTCTGTATCCTCTGTCTCCTCATTTAACGTTACCTGCTTGTGCAGGTCATTGTATGCATTTTGCCATACATTTTTCTCCGTCTTTAGGACGTCAACCTCTCTCTCCAACGTCCCCATTCTGTCCTTCATTTCCTTCATCTCCCTTTCCAAGTCAATGAGTCTCCTTCTCAACATAACGTCTCTGTGCCTATCCACGTCTTCGGAGAAAGCTTCAAAATCATTGTCCCTTGGCCTGGCTCCCCTGCTTACCGGTGTAAACAAACCCGCGTGTGTATTTACCTATTTGTAGTCTACAGGGCCCGAGATAAGCTCCAATAGTCTCGTCTCCATATCTACATTCATCCAGCCTTTCCTTCATTTGGTGGACACTGCTCGCCTCCACCACCTCTTCCCGCAAGCTGTTCCATGTGGTAACACTTCTATGTGGAAAACTATACTTTTTCAAGTCACTCAAACAGTTGAGAAGAGATCATCTCTATCCACCTCATCAAACTTATTTACCAACTTATACAGTGTGATCAGATCTCTCTCCCTTCTTTGTTCCAGTGTTGTCAAGTCCATCTCCTTCAATGTGTCTTCATACGTCATATTCGAGAGTTCTGGGACCATTTTTGTTGCAATTCTCTGTATTCTTTCCAACTTTCTGATATCCTTCTTTTTGTGAGGTGACCACACAACTGCAGCATGTTCAAGTTTTGGTCTTATCGGTGCTGTTATTATTTTCTTCATCATTTCCTTGTCTATATAATGGAATGACACCCTTATATTTTGCATCATCCTGTAGGTTTCTCCAAATAACTTGTTTATGTGCTTTTCTGGGGACGGTGTGTCTTGCATCGTTACTCCTAAATCTTTTTCTTCATGTACCACCTTTAAGTTTTCTTCTCCCATCCTGTATGTTTTCCTTGGTCTTTTTTTACTCTTTACCATTTCCATAACATGGCATTTGTTTGCATTAAATTCCATCTCCCATAACTGGCTCCAGCTATACACTCTGTACAGGTCTTTTTGTAGTTCTTCACAGTCTTCCTCCGTCTTCACTTTTCTTATTAACTTTGCATCATCTGCAAAAAGACTCATATAACTTTTTATACCCATCGGCATATCATTTATATATATTATGAACATTATTGGTGCCAGAACTGAGCCCTGAGGAACTCCACTCTCTACTCTCCTCCAATTTGATTTCTCTTCTCTAATCACCGTTCTCATTTCTCTTCCTGTTAAGTAATCCTTCATCCACTCGATGACCTCTCCGCCCATTCCTCCCCATTTCTGTTGTTTCCAGAGTAACCTTCTGTGCGGAACCTTGTCGAAAGCTTTTTTCAGATCTAGATATACACAGTCAGCCCATCCTTCTCTTTCTTGCACCATGTCTATTGCTCTTGAGTAGAAACATGGTAAGTTGGTGACACACGATTTCCCTTTTCTAAATCCAAACTGTCCTTCATTTATCATGTTTCCCTTTTCTAAATGTTCAGCCCATTGTTTTTTATTATACTTTCACAGATCTTGCACATTACACTTGTTAAAGAGACTGGCCTATAATTTCATGGTTCAGTTTTATCTCCACTTTTATAAATTGGTACAATGTTCGCTCTCTTCCACTCTAAGGGTACTTTTCCTGTATTTATAGAGCATGTTGTTATGTCATAAAGTGGTTCCAATATTAATTTCTACGCACTTTTAGCACTTGACCGGAGATTTCATCCGGTCCCATAGCTTTCCTTCCATCTAAAGATTCCATCAGCTGCAACAGTTCCCCTTTCTCAACCTTTACATAATTTAGCTTCCCTTCATTACAGTCTTCGTGCCCCCTGTCAAAGTCGGTCTCTTTCATAAATACTTTATGAAAAATTTTATTTAATATTTCTGCAATTTCTTCGTCCTTTTCGTAGAATACTTTATTTTCTTTTAGCCTTTCCACTCCTTCGTTTCTTTTTAACTTCCCATTTATGAATTTATAAAACATTTTTGGTTCTTCCTTACAACTAAAAACTATTCTTTTTTCAAATTTAGCGAGGCATGCAGTTAGCAAGTTCAGAAGAGCAGTCAGCGTGAAAATATTGATAGAAGATAGAAAGAGAGGCAACATTGCTGTGGAATATAAGAGGTAGAAAACTGCTAGTAAGAGGAGGAGTTGATGAGACGAAGAGCCTTATGCTGGGAACACATCTGCAATTTTGCCTCAGCGACTAACTGTGATACCGAAAATGTTGGAGTCAACTCGGTCGCCACCCGAGAAGCGCAATTTGTTGCAACAAGAAAGATCTCGCGAAACATTACAACATGTGCTCAATCTCTGCTCGCTTAGTTGTAGACCTTTGCAATCATTGCAGGCGAAGCCAGGATAGATCAAGTGCGTATCACAGCTTACCACAATTATCACAGACTCGTGCAGGGATTCATCGTGAGCTCATCGTGAGCACATTGTGAGCACCTGCTATGTACGCACGATTATTGCAATGAATAAAGAATGCTGCTCGACTGGCTCTCGTTTCCAGTTCGACTTCACAACGATGTACTACAAATAATCGTGACCACCTGCTGGGTGTCCCCACAGGGGTATGAATGAGGGGTGGGTCCACCTGCTTGTACATTAACCAATCTACCCGTGCAGTAGCAACACCAACACCATGAGCCTCATTGACTTTATTGACAGTGACATTGTGAAGAATCCTCAGCTAGTGACAGCTATAGTGGCCTTTGAGAGATTGCACGTAATAACCATAGCTGGGCACGATAACAGAAAACCTTATTCCCGATACCTGATAACTGATAATGGAAAACCTTATCAGTGATAACCGATATTCGTTAACTGGAGACACAAATATAGGCGATAACCGATAACCGATACCCGATATAAATCCACAATTCCAATACTAGCTAGCGATAAGTCCGATAGGCGAAAACGATACTATATTGATATTTCAAATATAAAACATAGATGAATTCAAATTTTCATGATCTGTATTTTAGAAAACTTACAAAACCTGAAAACCACACGTTCACGCGTACATATGGACGGTAATACTAGAAACTCCTGAACCGGTGTTGTGTTATTTGGCGTCCCCACCGTCAAAAGCTGGCACTTTTGTTTACTAACACTGGTCTCTCATGAACTGGCCCATCACTACTTATTCAGTTATTCTTACTTATCACCATTAACACTTTAACCCTGTCGCACACCGTAAGTATACAATAAGTTTTGATACTCTACATTCCCGGACGTATTTTACCCTCACAGATATATCGTACCCCAATAAATTTGGTATCATCTGCTTCATAAAGACTTGTACTAGAACATGCACAAATAAAAATAGAGGAAAATATATATATATATATATATATATATATATATATATATATATATATATATATATATATATATATATATATATATATATATATATATATATATATATATATATATATATATATATATATATATATATATATATATATATATATATATATATATATATATATATATATATATATAAGAGCAATACAAACTTCTTTCAAGTCTCCATAATATAGAGCATTGCAGACAATAAATCCTAAGTACCAACTCTTCCCCACTCACTAGCTCAAAATTTTGTGGGCCAACTTTTTTAGCCGAATATATATTTCGAAGTGGAATTTAGTGAGGGTTCTTATGGTATCCTCAAAATCCTCATACGCCTATTAGTTCCCGAGTTACACTGAGAAAACTGTATTTTTTCCTCTCCCGTCAGAGTAGCCTAACAACTAAAAATCACTCCACGGTCCTCATCTACGCTCCTTAGAAAGGTTGACATATGTTACCATTAAGAAACTTATCCCAACAAATGACACTCCCAAATTTGACGCACTTTAACCAAAAATTTAATTTTTAATAATTTTTTTTAACTTTTATGACGTGTTTTGCGTCATCGTGCGCCAGGACCTTTCACCCTTGATGATGCGAAACGTGTCACCGTGCGCGAGAGGGTTAACAGTCACTTCAGTAAAGAAGCACTGAAGCACTGGGAACCGGAACACTGGCACTCACTCCATCACTCGAGATGCAGGTGAGAGGCCACGCGCCACGCCACCACATGATAACACAAGCTGCTGGTCTCTGTTTACGCTCTTTACAACGGGATCACAAATTTCAGGCAGTGAATAATCATTTTTTGGGCAAAGTTAAGTGACTTTTCTCTTTGATATAGTGATTTTTGAGTCTAACATAAAAAATAACCTAGTGTTTTAATGTTGATGATCTAAGTATGAAATCTCTTCACCGAAGATATTTCATACCCCAAAGTTTTTTCATACAACACCGGGCGCCTGGGCCTCGCATGCGCAGTAGGGAGGAGACAACGTTTTTTTCTGAGAGGTTGAAAAAAGTAGCGATTATTGCTAGTTTGATTACAAAAGTAACGAAGATACCAATATACAATAAACCCTCAGTTATCTGGGTACACTGTATCCGACCTCGCCCGTATCTGGGAGTTTTAAAAAATATTTGATTTCTTCCAAAAAATTTTTTTAAATGTGCGCCAAAAGTCATTTAAATTGCCCGCGCAATGCCTCTAAGCTCTGCCCTGACGGTGTACCACACCCGTAAAGTGCTCCCCAGCTTGCACGTAGCAGTGATATAGACGTCCTGGTGCGAACGTTCGCAGGAAAGCTGTGTGCTTCGTAGTACAACTGGCACGTAAACGTTCTTGCCGAGCGCTGCAGACCATATCGAAGTGACGAGAGTCAGGGCAGTGCAGGTTTAAATGGCGGGAGTGTCAAAGGACTGTTTAAATGAAACACACAGTGCAAACCCTAGCTTAAGCCTTGATGACTGCCTAAATCCAGACTGGACTAGGTGAGTAGGGTTCCGTCCCCATGGAGAAGGTGTGCGGGTCCGCTATCACTCCCGCAGGAGTGAGGGTGGAATAAGAAATGCGGATAAGTATCACCCTCAGTCCGACATGTGAAAGAAGGATTTTATCATGCTTATGGCAAGGCGAGTAAAGGGGCCCGCAGGGGTTCGGGAGTCCCATGGGCCAGCCCGATCTGGAGGTGCGGGCTGGCCGTAAATCGTGGTTACTTCTTGTGGCTGGCCTCCCCGTGGTCCCGCTGGATGCACTGTGCAGGGGGTACCCGCCCCCCCTGGCTTGCAAGGGCAACACACTGTAACTAAACAGCCACAGATCACTGCGCAAGCAGATGCGCCAGGTTGTCATCGACTCCTTGGTTATCCTCCCCACTCACACTCAGAGTGGGGCGGCCTGGCGTACTTGCCCGGCGTCTGTGGGCCTTCAGGCTCATTGCCGGGCTTGAAAGGGTAGCGCCCTGGGGTGCCTGCCCGGGCGTCCGTATAGAAGCCTGCGTTGAGCACTTGATGCCCGTTACTGGCCCGGACCGCTTCGGGTATTGCTCTGGTATGCCTTCTGGTTGACCCGGGTGGCAAAGCCCGCAGTGCTCATAGCCACAAGGTTGCTAACTCAGCTACGCAGCGATAAAGCCGCGGGCGCTCACCTAAGAACAACACAGAGCGTCGGCCTTCCAGTTTTGTAAAACTGGACCCGTGAAAAGTTTCTTGTGGCAGTGCTGGGTCTGCTAGAAAGCCTACGTGGTAAACACGATGGTGCAGACTTGGGCGGTTAAGCTGCCACAAATACCTGGCCTCTTCTGGGCTGGGTCCAGGCCCTGCTGCTGTGATTGGCCAGGCAGGGGAGCATTAGCTGCTGCCTATGAACACAGGGCTAGGCACCCCAGCAATGGGTTAGTGGCTGAGGTTGTTGCGCTTAATTGCTGAATCCCAAGTAACAGATCCCCCCAAGGTGCAGCAGGACTGCGATAAGCCAGGGAGAGATTGCCGCGAGTGCTAACCGTGACAACGCTGCTCGAACCTTTTTCTCAGCGCCCGGAGCACATCAGTCGCACGCATTTCACTCCCTGGTGCAGACTGACTGCTACAAAGCCATGGGGCGTACCATATTATGAGTGTGGACAGAAGCACCTGTGCAGTACTGTCAGTGCCTTTATGGCAGGCCATGATCCAAAGTTGGGTTTTCGGGTCCGTACACTTAGCCTACACCATATCCGGGTTTTTCCCATATCCGGGTGCCCCCGTGGCTCTATTAACCCGGATACCAGAGGGTTTACTGTATATATAAATAATTAGCGGATGGCCGATAACCCGATTTTCTTATCAGCGATAAAGTATCGCTATAACTTATCGCGATAACGCCCAGCTATGATAATAACCCTTCAATGTGTTGCACAGCTGATACAGAAAAGAAAGAAAAGGAAACCCCGAAGTACTTGGGTACATGGATGCCTGACACGACGAGCCACCAAAGGCTGCTATCAAAACCTGATGCGTGAGCTGGCTGACGAGGACCCTCTGCTCTACCAGAACTTCATCCGCGTCACTGAGACCATGTTTAACGAGACAGTGGAGCGTGTTTGACCCTACATCAAAAAGAAGACGACGTTCTGGAGGAAGCCCTTGGACCCTGGCTTACGTGTTGCCCTCAGATTCCTCACGACGGGGAATTCCTACAAGAATTCCTACAAGGTTATGCATTCCGTGTGGCACCCAACACCATCTCCCTTGTTGTTCCTGAGATGTGCAGAGCCATAGTTGCTGCGTTTGGAGATGAATTCCTGCAAATGCCAGACTCAGTGGAGGGTTGGAAGGAGATTTCCAATGGGTTCCCAGAAAGCTGGAATTTCCCCCACACCCTGCATGGGTGCAATTGACGGGAAACACGTACGCATCAGGAATCCAGAGTTTAGTGATTAACAGAACCATAATTACAAGAAGTTCTTTTTGGTGGTCCTGCTGGCTGTTGTGGATGAAGGCGATAAATTTGTGTTTGTGGATGTGGGAGCTGATGGCTCGGAGTCTGATGGTCCTTTGGATTCCCGATTACTTCCACAGAATGGTTGGTGGTCAATATATCCAGAGCAGGCGGGTTGTCAGGTGTTGAGGGTGTGTTGGACGATGTTGACGATGATGGTGGTGGTTTGGGGCTTGGTGGATTGGTAGGTGTGGGGGCTGGTGGAGAGACTGGTCTTTTGGGGTTTGCTGTCCTTCCTTTCCTTGGGCATGATGTAGAAGGGGTCCTGAAGGGGACAAGACGTTGTGTGGCACACTGTGGGCGGGAGCGGTGGTTGGCAGAGCGGGAGACAGCCGTCACCAGAGCACGGTAGTGTGGAAACCAAGTGAGGGAGCGTCGCTCGCCCAGCTTATTTATAGGAGACGCCACTGCGATACCTCGTTGCCACATCCCGCGATGAGAAAGTTGCTAGATTCACCAACGATTTGTCGCAGGCCATGCAATCATTGCAACGATATCGTTGTTGAGTCGCAGTGTATTTACCTAGTTGTAATTTTACAGGGCCTTACGCTCGTGTGGTCCCGTCTCTATATCTGCACTTGTCTAGTTTTTCCTTAAAGTTGTGCACACTCTTCACTGTTACTACTTCCTCACTTAGTCTGTTCCAAACCTCTGTGTTTCTTTGCGGGAAGCTATATTTCTTTGTCTCAACTTCTCAAGCATCTTCCTTTTCTCAGTTTATTACTGTGTCCTCGTGTGTTGCTGGTGTTTCTTCCTTCTCTTCGTAGCAACTCCACATTATCTGCTTCTTCCATTTTATTCCACAATTTGTAAATTAGTATTAGGTCTCCCCTTTCTCTTCTTTGTTCCAGTGTTGGCAGGTCCATTTCCCTTAACCTTTCTTCATATGACAATCCCTCCAGTTCTGGAACCATCTTTGTTGCCATCCTTTGTATTCTTTCTAGTTTTTTCTCGTGTTTCTTCTCATGCGGAGACCACACAGTTTCTGCATATTCCAGCTTTGGTCTAATCATAGTGGTAATCATCTTTTTCACCATATCTTTATCCATGTAGTGGAATGCTATTCCTATATTTCTTATCATTCTTTACGTATCTCTGAATATCATATTTACATGACTCTCTGACTGTTGATATTCTTGTATTGTCACTCCCAGATCTCTCTTCTTGAACTTTTAATATTTCTCCATTTCCCATTCTATATGTCGACTTTGGTCTCCCTTCATTCTTTCCCATTTCCATTACATGACATTTCTTAACATTAACTCCATCTCCCATTTCTTACTCCAATATCAAATCTTATTTAGGTCCTCTTGCAGAATTTCAGTCTTTACTATTTCTTATGTGTCTCGGCAATTTCGCATCGTCTGCAAACAAGCTCATGTAACTCTTTACTTTCTTCGGCATGTCATTTATATATACTAGGAAAAGTATTGGTGACAGTACTGATCCTTGGGGCACTTCACTATCTACATTTCTCCATTCCTATTTCATGTCCTTTACCACTGTTCTCATTTCTCTTTGAGTAACTTTCCATCCAGTTTTTCATTTTCCCTTTCAATCCTCCTCTATTTTCCAGCTTCCATAATAGTCTTGCATGTGGAACTTTGTCGAAAGCCTTCTTCAAGTCCAAATACATGCAGTCTACCCGTCCATCCCTCTTCTGTGTCATGTCCGTCACTCGAATAAAGGCTCAATAAGTTTGTTAAACATGAACATCCTTGTCTAAAGCCATACTGTTTTTCTATAATTATATTGTGTTCTTCTAGAAATTTTGTCCATTGTTTCTTTATCACTTTTTCACATATTTTACAAACTATACTGGTCAATGATACTGGTCTGTAGTTCAGAGGTTCTTCCTTTTTCCTGCTTTTATATATAGGGACCACCTCGGCCCTTCGCCATTCCTTTGGTACTTTACCAGCTGATATTAAGCACTTTATGATATCATGTACCGGTCCGACCAGCTGATTTCTGCATTCTTTCAAAATAAAACCTGAAACTCCATCCAGTACTATTGCTTTCCTCTCTTCCAGCTCCTCCATTATTTTATATATCTCTTCTTTAGTTACTTTTACTTCCTCCAGTTGAACATTTATCATCTTGTGGTTCATTAAATTGTGATTCTTTTGTAAAAACTTGTTGAAACTTTTTGTTTAGTAGCTGAGTCATGTCTTTAGTTTCTTCAATTATTTCCATCTTTCAGTCTTTCTGTTTTTTCTTTTGGTTTGATTTTTCCATTTATAAATCTGTAAAACAATTTAGGTTCCTCCTTACACTTTTCAACATTATCCTTTTCGACTTACTCAGTGTGCTGCGCTTTCACTGTGTTCACACTGTGATCACACTGCAATGAGTCGAGCGATATGGGAATCACAGAGGCAGCTTGTGATCTGTTTTAAACATTAAAAAAAAAAATTGCAGCAGTGGGCGCATTGCTCAATCACCCGCGGTACACGGCAACACTGCTGCGCTTTGGAAAGACTCTCTGCGATTCCTGTTATGATTGTTGCAGCGAGAGCGTAGTACATTGCGATTTCACCATTTTTTTCACATTTTCGGTATCGCAGTAAGTCGCAGAGGCAAAATCACAGATGTATGATCCCAGCATTAGACTCCACTCTGTCTAGAAGAGCTGTGTGTGTGGAGCCCCCCCCCCCACACACACACATGAGATGCATACTCCGTATGAGGATGGACAAGGCCCCTGTATATGGACAGCTTCTGTGCAGGGGAGAAGAATTGGGCGGAGACAATACAGAAGTGTATATTTATGTGGGTTGCTTTTGTTTACATGTAGTCTCTCTCTCTCTCTCTCTCTCTCTCTCTCTCTCTCTCTCTCTCTCTCTCTCTCTCTCTCTCTCTGTATTGGCCTATCTTAACTAGCTATCAATCTATCTATCTCAACTACATATACCTTTCTATCTGATAATCTCTCTCCCCCACTAGTGCCAGAAGAAGCAGGAAGCAAGGAGCCTCCGCATCTCAGAGCTGCCCGGCCTCAACCCCTTCATGCTGCCACCTCGCCTGCTGCACAAACCCGTGGGCGATGCCGTGAGTGCCCTGCTGGAGCGTTAGTGTGCTGCCGCTGCCTACGCCCCTTGTCGCCGCACCTGCCGAGGCTGTAGACCATTAATCAGCTCGGTCAGTACGGATCTTGCCTTCCAGAGCGGAAATCCCTTCACTCAGTTTGATTTTGTAATTGTTTAGGTTACGGCAGACTCTTCAGACGTGGTACTGGTGTTCATTAACGGCTGTGTGGCCAGTTTGGCTTTTAATTCCATTTTTTTGGATGAGTTGTTAGCCAGAAGTATTGGATTTCCTCAGAGTTGAGTTGACATGCCACAAACTCAGTTGTAAAAAGTCACATAAAAATGGACAAAACCAACTCTCCGCGCCCTGAGACACGGGTCAGAGGGACAAAGCAGCCACACTGTTGTTGCCAAGACCAATACGACGTTTGAATAACCAGGCGCTGCTCTTCAAGGCGCTTTTCTCACACAGTAAAGGAAGCAAAGGTTTGCCTGATCCCCTTTGGGTTTTCTGTGCATTACATTTTTCAAGACACCCGCCACCAGTGTGTATGTACCGGTACCACACTCCGGGCTGCCCGGACCACTTCACTCACCACTTTGTCCACAATCTGAGCTGTGCTGAAAGAGACTGAATTATAAGCATTATAAAGTTGTGACTCCAACTCCGACTCTGGCCCCCTTGCCCCTCCTCCTCTACTGCAAATCATTTTTTTATTATTATTATTATTTTTTTTTTTTTTTTTTTTTTTAGGTGCTGCCTGTAGTGCCGTTAGACACTCTTGAGGTCCTTTTCTTACATTTATTTACATCCAGATTACATGTACTCTATATAGACAGCGTCCAGTACACAATATAAACTATAAACTTACTTTTGTTAGGCTCGTCGTTATTTTTATACGTATTTTTTAATTTCCGCCTCTACTAACGGACTTTTGGCACCTTGGGAGCAAGGTCCCCCAGTTAGTCTGCAAAACTGAGGGTTTACTAGCAGGTCCTGCCCTAACGTCATTTTGTTTAAAGTAGTTTCGTTACAACGTTTTGATAGAAATGTAAAATAAAAAGAAATGAAAACATGTTGCATAAGATTATCATACTCCAAACTTATGACAGTAACCAATTCTGTAAGAATTTAAACTAAGAAAGTGCTTGCTACTGTCTGTTTATACATGTGTGTGTGTGTGTGTGTGTGTGTGTGTGTGTCACTCAGTTTCATCTGCCAACTGCTATAATCACAGAATATTCAATGATCTTGCCTATGTAAATCAGTAAAATAGTGGCAGTCAGTGATGCGGTCTATCTCAGATAAGCGTTTCTTGTCAACTGCTGAGCAGCCTCAATCTGGCAGAGACTTGAGAGTGGAGACGAGATGAGTACTACAGGAATCAGACTCGTTCGGTAAAGGATGTTTCATGTATTATTGGGTATGTTTTCTCCGACATCGTCTAGTAATTTATCCCTGTGATCAACATAATTATTTAATCAGATGAAATATCATGAAATATAACATTTTTACACACAAAAAACACAATAAATCAATATTCACGCCATAATAACAACCCATAATGCTTGCCTGAAATGTCCGCCCACAGGAGCCCCTACAAAAGCTAATTCCTTCAACAAATTTGTGGGAATACCCCACGAAGGAGCAAAATTGGCCTAGAAGTCATATATCACGGCAGTAACGGGCTGAGATTGCCAAAGAAGCCGTTCAAGAAGGCCTACAGATGCTATCGGCAGCACTTGAAGAAAATCACAATTTCATTCACGATAAGTGATTACGTTAAGGAGTCGGAAGTATTTTTATTGACTCTGACTCCAAGTCCGGCCAAAAGTAGCCGACTCCACTGACTCCGACTCCGACTCCACACCCCTGATTATAAGGTCAGTTTGCAAGCTTTCCCTCTGTAGCCGCCTCTAGATACCCGCCACCAATACCTTCCCTTGACCCCCGCACTCTGAGCTGCCCGGACCACTTCACTCACTACTTTGTCCTCATAATCTGAGCTGTGCTGAAAGAGGCTGAACTATAAGGTCAGTTTGCAAGCTTTCCCTCTCAGAGTCATTCCCTGAGAGTCTGGCAGGCACACGCAGAGAAGCAGCAGCACCCCAGAGCAAGGTTGTCCTACATAGAGAGCCTGATGAAAGGAAGAAGAGGCAAGCTGATTGCAAGTATCCTAGACGGCAGCAGCATCTTAAGAGTGTGCCAAGCAATCCAGGAACACTGCAGGGAGTGGGAACAGAAGCCCTGGGCCCTGATTCACTAAAGAGTTACGACGTTCGTAAGTCACAAAAAATGTCTTAAGGCAACCTTAGGCTGCCTTAGGCTATTCACTAGACCAGGGCTACTCAACCATTATGAGCAAAGGTCCAGTTAGACAAGTACAAATGTATGCAGAGATCCGATTAAATATTGTAGCTGGGCCCCAGCTCCAGGAGTAGCAAAATATAATTTTACATTATGAAAGTCCTAGCGATGGATTCTTGCAAGTGTATTTCCTTGACTGATTGTAGGGCCTACAGTCAGGCAAGGAAATATACTTGCTAGAATCTATCACTACCAGGACCATGTAAATCAGTTATATTTTTCTACTGCTGGAACTTGGGGTCCAGTTACAACACTCATAAGGTCCGGATTCGGACCGCGGGCCGCCAGTTGAGTAGCCCTGCACTAGACACTTACAACCTTCTTACGGCAGCTGGAGACACCGCGTAAGTGATCGTAACCTGTATGTTGGGCAGATTTTCAAGCTCTGCTCCAAATTCACTTTTCAGATGAGTATTGTCAGAACAACTGATGGGCGGATAGCATCAGATACGGATGGGTACCGGGCTTGTTGGGCCGAGTGCTTTGGGCAGTTGTACACGCCAGAGCCCCCAAGCAGACAGCTCCCTCTGGCTGGGTTGCAAATGGCGGCTGCTATCCACCAGTAGGTGAAGCTCCACCCTCTCTTGCAGAAGTGAGAGAGGCTGTGAGGAAGTTGAAGGTTGTAAAGGCAGCTGTGGTCTGTAATATCAATGCAGAAGTGTTGAAAGCTGTGGGAGCCATGGTGCAGCTGAAGGTTGTAAAGGCAGCTGGGGTCTGTAATATCAATGCAGAAGTGTTGAAAGCTGTGGGAGCCATGATGAAGCTGAAGGTTGTAAAGGCAGCTGGGGTCTGTAATATCAATGCAGAAGTGTTGAAAGCTGTGGGAGCCATGATGAAGCTGAAGGTTGTAAAGGCAGCTGGGGTCTGTAATATCAATGCAGAAGTGTTGAAAGCTGTGGGAGCCATGATGAAGCTGAAGGGTGTAAAGGCAGCTGTGGTCTGTAATATCAATGCAGAAGTGTTGAAAGCTGTGGGAGCCATGATGAAGCTGAAGGGTGTAAAGGCAGCTGGGGTCTGTAATATCAATGCAGAAGTGTTGAAAGTCGGGGTGAAGTCATGATCCTTGGGCTGCATGCGGTCCTGTCTGCCGTGTGGCAGTCTGGTGCCGATCCTCTTGACTGGAAAAGGGGGTTGGTTGTCCTTGTCAGAAAAGGGAAAGAGGACCGAGAGGGCTGCAACAGTTACCGTGGTATTACACTGCTCGCAGCCAATGTTGCTCTAAAGAAGAGAAATTAAATAAGAGAAACAAACACACACACTCAAAACCCCTCATCACCCCCACACACACACACACACCCTCCCTCCCTCCCTCCCCTCCTGGCACACACCCCATTAACTTGATTAATTGCAGATGACAATGGTATTAATTTTCTTATGATTATTACTTGATGTAATTAATTATTAGATAATCCCAGACCTCACTAACAGGTCCAGTGGGTCATTAGGTGTCATCAGCTGTCCCATTAGTGCCAGAAGACCCATCAACAACATGATTACTGCTGAATAGGGCGTCAGTCAGTCTACAAACTCTTTAACTAATATTTTCTCTTCTTTCAAGTGATGCAAGACATCCACAGCCCACCACCTCACTTCCTCCCTCACCTCCACATGCGATGCCTGCCACTCCCATGGCTGTCCTCACCTCCAAGGCTAGATTTGGCAGTGCTGCGGCCAGGGGACTGCCCGAGTGGCCCCACCCAAGTGGACTTCATAGGTGAGTCTGACTATAGCTACAAATCTACAGGCCAGTGTTGGAACCCGGCCTGGGCAGTCAGCGTGCATCCCAGCCAGCTGTTGGTCCTCCCTTTGGGGCTGGGGGATAAATGTGTACCTGGGGACACCTGAGAAGGTACACTGTGGTAACCTGGATGTTACACTGGCCCTGTGTCCCGGGGTGCTGGGCTCCCGCCCCCCACAGGCTCTGGGGGCATCAGTAATCAGTCAGTTAGTTTGTCAGTTAGCCAGTCAGTCAGTCAATCAGTCAGTTTGGAAACCAATTAGTTAGCTAGCCAGTCAAGTCACTCAGTTTGTCTGTTAACCCTTTCATGGGTAAACGCTCGCAGCGAGCGTTAGGCGTATTTGCTGGTGGTGCTAAACGCTCGCTGCGAGCTCCAGCCGCACTCAAATTTCCCGCATATGAGAGTGTTCCAACAGTATTTCTCATAACACAGGGTTGCCTATTGAGTGGGTTCTCCACTAAATTTGGTGGAAAATCATGTAAGAACATAAGAACATAAGAACGCAGGAGTCTGCAAGAGGCCGGTAGGCCTGTACGAGGCAGCTCCTTTGACCCTAAGCTCCCGTGTATCTAACCCCACCTAATATCGCTGTCCATGAATTTATCTAGTCTATTTTTGAATGTGACAATTGTATTGGCACTCACCACATGACTGCTAAGCCTATTCCACTCATCCACCACCCTGTTAGTAAACCAATTTTACATCAGGAATCACTTATCTGCCGAAGTGAGCATTCCACATGAGATACACTGCTGCTGCTGCGCCCGCCAGTTGGCTTGTTGCTCTCGCGCTTACCAGACGTCCCCTCTCAAGCCTGGCGGCCTTCATCCCGTCATCCAAATTTGGAGCGGAAAGGCGTGCCACAGTCTGTTATCCGTTTAGGAGCTGACTGCAACACCACCCGTCATCCGTTTAGGAGCGGGTGCATACCCATTAGTGGGGGTTTTGGGGCTTACGGCCCTGTTGATGATATCTTGCCTCCGTACTCTGAGGCGGCCATGATGTCGTCTTCTGAGCACGACTCTCGCTTGTCGGACGTGGAGGACGGCTCAGGACATGCTAGTTCACACTCGAAGACGCACTCCTCCCGCATGCATTCCAGCAAGGGCCCCCGCACCTCGCATCGGGATAGTCCTCGAAGTGTTCGACGGCACGACTATGTTGGCAAGCGCAGTGTTGGTGTGTCGGGGAAGGCGGCCATTGATGCTCACTCTGCTTGCTTCCCATCTACTTCACGGGCTGCCGGCCATCGTGATGCTTCCCCTGTCCCACCCTGGAATATGGTTTTGGACGCTATTGCTGAATTACGGAGTGAAGTTAACGAGTTGAAAGCAGATAAACAGTGTGGTGTTGGTGGTGGCGCTAACGGCGCACATAACAGTGTAAACACCGACGCACCTCCCAGTGTAAACAACAGCCGGGCGGTGCTTACTCCCGCCCCTATCTCGCCCGCCACATTCTCTGGGTTTGCTGCCGATGTACCTTACGTCTCTGGTGATGACGATGACAAGGATTCAGTGCATGATCTACAATCAGTAAGTGTCCTTCAGCGGTGTGCCGAGGTCTATGGTCCCGTGGATGCACTTGGGGCCGACATTGATGGGCGGGTGGCTGGCATGGTGAATCATGTTTTTGACCACGGGCTGAGAGAGGAAGAGTACAAGGAAATTCTAGAGGATGACGCTATCAAGAGACCCAGTAATTGTGTAGCGTTGTCTCCAGTGGAATGTAACGCTCAGATCTTGGATGCACTTAAACCTGACGCCAAGAAAACAGACCACCGTATGAAGGGCGTTGGTAAGGACATTGTCATGGCAGCCACTATCTTGACTAAGTCTCTCACTGTGTTGGACAGGTTTGCTCAGACTGGACATCCACAAGTTGCCCAGGAAGTTGCTCTGCTTAATGGTGCCCTCGGCCTGCTGGGGAATGCTCACCATAAAAATAACCTGACGCGCCGGTTTATCATCAAAGAAATCAATCAGAAATATGCACACCTGTGTTCCGACAAGGTCCCCATGACTCGATTCCTGTTTGGCGATGACGTCTCTCAAGCAGCAAAACACATTGAGGAGGCGGAAAAATTGAAGACAAAGTTCACCAACAAGAAACAGCTGCCCTCTACATCAAGATTTGCTGGATGGAAGTCCAGAGGCTCACAAGGTATCCCTGCTTACAAGGGGTTTGCCTCCAGGTTCCAGCCTTACGGGCAGCATATGTATGGCCACAAGGGTGAACACCGGCAGTCTTCCTTCGCCTGGGCTCGGATCCAAAAACTACCGCGGCCGGGTCGCCCATGCCCCGGCGGTAAATGTGGTAAGTCAGCCCTTTGAAGCTGGCAGGCTTCAATACTTTGTGAAGGAATGGAGAAAATTAACCAATGATTCTCATGTTTTGGACATTGTTCAACATTGCCATCTTAACATTCCTGTTGATGATATTAGCCATTTATTTCATGAAGATATTGAGTATATTTTTAGTGAGGAAGACAAGGGTATTGTTTGCCAGGAAATTTCTCAACTGTTGGAAATGCAGGTCATCAGGGAAACTAGTAGGTTTGAAGGCCAAATTCTTTCTCCTGTTTTCTTGCGTAAGAAAAAAGATGGCGGTGTTAGGATGATTCTCAACCTTGAGAAGCTTAATACCCACATTCCCTATCAGCACTTTAAAATGGAAAATTTTGCACAGGCCATTAGGTTGATTAACAAAGGTGATTACATGGCATCAGTTGATCTACGACATGCTTATTACACTATCAAAATAGCTGAGGAACAACAGCGTTTTTTGTGCTTCAAGTGGCAGGGGAGAATTTATCAATTTACATGTCTTCCTAACGGGATTGCTGAAGGACCACGCTTGTTCACCAAATTAATGAAACCGGTTTATGCAAAGCTGAGAGAGATGGGTCATGTCATCACCAGTTTTATCGATGACACACTTATTGCCCACAGCACCTTAAGTGGATGTTTTGAGAGTGTAAATGCCACAGTACAAATGCTTAAAAATCTTGGTTTCTGTATTAATGAAGATAAATCTCTTTTAATACCCACCACACGTTTGGAATATCTGGGTAATGTCATTGACTCTGTTTCAATGACGGTCACGTTACCTGAGCGTAGGAAATGTAAACTTATTCGCAGCTGTGAGGAACTTTATAGTTGTGATAAGGCTCATATCAGGGATGTGGCCAGAGTAATAGGTTTGCTAGTTGCTGCCCTCCCTGCTGTTGAGATGGGTAAACTACATTATAGAAAATTGGAATCAGCAAAGATCTCTGCGCTGCAGAAGGTGAAAGGTAACTTTAATAAATGGATGGCAGTCACTGATGATATGAGATCAGATCTCTCGTGGTGGTTGAACAACATCACCCTACAAACTAGACACATCTTTCGGAGTGGCACGGAATTAGATCTATATACTGATGCCTCAAACTTAGGTTGGGGAGGCTCTCTGAATGGGAGGCAGACTAATGGAAGATGGTCCTCTTTAGAATCAGATTTACATATTAATGCCAAGGAACTTAGAGCCATACTTTTGACATTACAGTCATTTACGGACCTCCTCAGGGGCAAACACATTCGGGTATTTTGTGATAACATGACTGCTGTTCACTATGTCAATGAAATGGGGGGCACAAGATCTGCTGTGTGTAATGACATTAGTTTAGAAATTTGGGATTGGTGTGAGGAGAATGAGGCTTGGATTACGTGTTCTCATGTACCGGGCGCAGTTAATCTCCTGGCTGACGCTGCGTCCAGGAAGTTCCAGGATAGGCATGATTGGAAATTAAATGAGGACATATTTCAAGAACTATGTACACACTTTGGGGTGCCCAGCATCAACCTTTTTGCCTCTAGGCTCAACAAACAGGTCCCTCGCTTTTGTTCATGGCAGCCTGACCCAGAGGCTGAATTTCTTGATGCATTTTCCATTAATTGGTCACAGTTTGAGTTAATTTATGCTTTTCCCCCGTTTGCCTTAATCGCAAGATGCCTTCAGAAACTTCGGGCAGAGGTGGCGCGGGGATGGTTGATTGTGCCACTGTGGCCATCCCAACCATGGATGAGTGTGCTTCTCAGGCTGCTCATCAGGGAGCCACTTCTGTTACCGCGACGGAGGTACCTGCGTCACCCATCAACACTGGAGGAACACCCAATCATGTCACACACCAGGCTGATGGCCTGCCTCTTGTCCGGGAACAGCTGCGAGAACGCGGTGTATCTTCGGCGGGCACGGACATCATCATGGCTTCGTGGCGGCCCGCAACCGCGAAGCAGTATCGACCACACATTCATAGGTGGCTACAGTTTTGCGGTAGGAAATGCATCAATTCCCTTAATCCCGCTGTAGCGGATATTGTCAATTTTTTGTCTGATACTTACCATAGAGGTGTAGGTTATAATGCTGTTAATACGGCCAGAGGAGCTCTTTCATCTCTGGGAATAGTAGTGGATGGTTGTCGAGCTGGTAACCATCCACTTGTTAACAGATTACTGAAGGGAGTTTTTAACTTACGACCATCTGCACCCAGATTTGCGGAGACCTGGGATATCCAGCCAGTGCTCCAGCACCTGCGGAACATGGATCCACTGCCCACTCTCTCACTTAAAGACTTAACCCTTAAGCTTGTAATGTTAATGGCGCTTACCCAAGCTGCTCGGATGCAGACCTTGCACCTATTGTTGCTGAGCGGCATACTAATTAAGAAGGATTCTATTTCAGTCATGTTAAGAGGACATATCAAACAATGTAGGCCTGATTTCAATGTGAAAACTATTACTTTCCATGCATATTCTAGGGATAGTCGGCTTTGTGTCTGTGATACACTTAAGTTTTATGTCGCGCTGACTGAAAAACTCCGCAGCTTTGAGAATGATGATGAAAGTCTGCTTATCAGTTTTATCAAGCCCCACAAGGGAGTGTCGAAAGACACCTTAGCACGTTGGATCAGGTCTGTGCTTCACTTATCTGGCATAGACACAGTCAAGTACTCAGCTGGTAGTGTTCGGTCTGCTGCGGCATCAAAGCTAAATCCATGAATGTCCCCATTATGCATATATCATGGCAAAGGCTGGCTGGTCACGTGAAGCCACCTTTGCTAAATATTATGACAAAGAAATTGTCTCGAACCCAGACATATTTCAGGATGCTGTTCTCATGTAGGTTAACATGTCTGTACAGACTGTACAATGCTTTTCTATGTTTATTAAAATTGGCACATTTCTCTTTCTAGTCTACTTCGTTTCTCCTCAAGGTTACTCCAATTTCCTGTTAACTAAGTACGAACCCACATAGCTTCAAAATCTCATGTGGAATGCTCACTTCGGCAGATAAGTGATTCCTGATGTAAAATTAATGAAGTACATGAGACTTACCGTAGGTCAGTTGAGATGTGCTTCGAATTTTACGAAGCGAATCACGTCTGCCGAAGGTGAGCTTTCACATGCCCTCCACTCCCTCCCGACACTGCAGTGTCCTCTGAACTCTGAACTCTTCGTGTCTGAGTGGTACCTTCTAGTAGTTACTTATTTGTTACGTGTCTCATGTGGGTGTCGTACTCTTTAAAGTCTGGCGGGCGCAGCAGCAGCAGTGTATCTCATGTGAAAGCTCACCTTCGGCAGACGTGATTCGCTTCGTAAAATTCGAAGCACATCTCAACTGACCTACGGTAAGTCTCATGTACTTCATTAATTTTTGCCTATGTCCCTGTTGAATCTGAATTTATCCAGTTTAAACCCGTTACTTCGTGTCCTACCCGGTTCTCTTACCAACAAAACCTTATGAATGTCTCCCTTATTAAAGCCCTTCATCCATTTATAAACCTCGATCATGTCTCCACGCACCCTTCGCCTTTCTAGAGAATGCAAGTTTAACTGTTTGAGTCTTTCCTCGTATGGCAAGTTTCTCAACCCCTGAATCATCTTAGTCATCCTCCTCTGCACCGATTCTAACATTTTGATATCCGTTCTATAGTAGGGGTGTCAACCCATGCCGGAAAATCTACAGACGAGCAACTGGTGGATGCTGTTGTCCAATAAAGCGACATTTTTGCATAGCTTCACCTATCACATGACTGATATTTTGACCAAATAGTTGTAACTTTTGCAGTTGGCAATACTACCCTGCCAGCACCCCATCATCAAGAGATCTACAGTAGTTGCCTTACGGCTAACCGTCGCGCACGTATAAATGTACATCTTCACAGGCAACACCCCCTGAACGTGCCTGTACTTTCTCAGGAGAGGCTTACATAATGGAATCTTATAGATCTTGGCCTCCTCTTTCCAATGGTGTTTTTGTTTTTTAGCTGTGATGAATAGCTTTTGAGATACAGAGGTTAAAAGAGCGAGCACTAGCGTCACTTGCTGGTGGTGCTAAAAGCTCGCTGCGAGCGCCAGTCGCACTCACAGCAAAAAACACCCCCTGAATGTGCCTGTACGTTCGCATGAGAGGCTTACATAACCGAATCTTATAGATCTTGGCCTTCTCTTTCCAATGGTGTTTTTGTTTTGTAGCTGTGATGAATAGTTTTTTGAGATATAGCGGTTAAAAGAGATCCCCTTCCCCCGCTGGGGTGCCGGAGCGCGCCTGAGGGGATAGTCTCGTTGTGAGCGCTTAGCAATGAAAGGGTTAATTCATCAATTGCCATTATTTAAGAAAAAGCTTGGTGGCAGTCAGTCAGTTGTGTTTATGCCAGGGATGGAGTATTCATATTTGGTATTTGTAGTCGAATATATTCAAATACCGTATTTGGGTGCATTCGTATTTGAATAGTTACTGATAGAAATCAAAGTTTTCTCATTTGTATTCAAATACAATGGAAAAGTATTCGTATTCTGCGAATAATCTGACAAATACTTAAAAAATACGATAAGAAATAACAGCCGTTGTTCCTTACTCCCCCAGCCTCCTGGGCGGACGTGTCATGGTCGTGTATAGTACAAGTTCATGCTCAATTTACTGTTGCAAAACTTTAGAACAGTGCTGTACACAGTTACGTCAAGAAGGTATTTTTCAGTGAAAAGTGTTCAGGAATGTATTCATGAATACTTTCAAGTAGTATTTGTATTTGGATTAAGACCATTTCAGTGTATTCAAATTGGTATTTGTATACATTGGAATTTGAAGTATTATTGTTTGTATTCGAATGCACAACTTTTGTATTCATTCCATCTCTGGTTTATGCTGCTAACTTTACACTCACTTACAGTTAGTAGGTCAGTCAGTTGTTTTTATGCTACTAACTTTAGACACACACACACACACACACACACACACACACACTCACTTTGTCATCTACCGTATTTCCCGCCATATATAGAAAAAAATTAAAAAGTTTATTTTCATTGAACTTAATGTATATGTAGTATTACATTTGGCCATTTTACTTACAATTATGACAGTGATAACGTATGTTGCTCTGTGCCCTTCTCTGTGTTCAAAGTGTTCCTTTGTTGGGTGAAGAATTACAGTGCTCTTACCCCTAAAACCTGTGACTTTGAAAAGGTAAACAAAAGGGTTGGCTGGTAGGTTCACTCACTGTGCAGTGTGCAGGCGGTACCTTTCGCCGAGCTACTGAGGGAACTAATCACACGGGGATGCTACGTCCGATGGTCAATCTTGGTGTTGATTTTGATTTTCAGGGACTGTACCCTATACTTACTTTCAAGTAGAAAGAGATGTTGGTTGATTGATTTCTGTCAATCATATGTTTTAATATAGTTATTTTTACAATGAGAAACAAAAATGTGTTTACATTAAACACTTTAGTCATCCATGGATACCTGTTCTGTCGAACATGTATCACAGAAAACATCGGTTGACCGGGACGCTGCACAGCAGAAATACTAGCTCCAGACTAATTCGCTCAAGTCCGTCCCACGGGCACCAAGCAGAGCCAGCCACGTGAGGCAGCATTCTGCTCCGCCAAAATTGGTCCCATGTACAGTACCCTCTTGAGTTTTGCGCTATCCGAGTTTCGCGATCCACGAGTTTCACGGTTAGTCCTAAATTCTTACCATCCCAACTTTCGCGCAATATCACACTGAATTTCGCACTGCTTTGACACGTACGGGTCACGTCTACTTACCATCGGCGTCACGCACGCTACCTTTAAAGGTAGTACCACACTGGACATTTTCCTCCAAACATTGTGGCTATGGAGAGAGAGAGAGAGAGAGAGAGAGAGAGAGATAATGGGTCGTTTTGAAGCTGCAGTTGAAGGCAGCTGCCTTACAATTGGCTGACAGTTCTGAAAACACGCTTGTGATTCGCTGGGAGTCCGATGACCTCATCGCCGACTCTCACCCTATCAGCGGCTTCACTGCCTTAAGGCAGTGTCACAATTGCCGTTTTCGTCCAAGCGTTGGGTCTACAGGCAACGCCCGTACGCCCAACGGGGAGCGAGTTCACGGTTATCCATAAGCTGGTGTCACACAGGGCTTCATTCTTCCCACCGAGTTGGCGCCAGCTAGGGCATCCGGCAACTCCAACTTTTCCTGGTGTGCGTCACACGCGGCCAATGGCGGTTGCCCGTATCCACATCCATAACGTAAACAAAGCACTTGCCCTGTATCAACATGGTGTCGTCTGCTAAAGTAAGAGCTGTTGCGGCTTGTGCTGCCATTACCCAAGTTATGGACTTGTTGCTGCAGTTAAATGGAAGGAAGAAACAGTTGTGGGTGTGGTATGTCTGTGGTTCCTCCATGCCAGTTCTCATTGTCATCACTGCGCGTGCGCGACCAACCCACCCATCTTGACTCAACCACATAAACACATGGATCAGATAACAACAAACACACACACACACACACACACACACACACACACACACACACACATCAGACTTATTAGGAACCATTGCAAATGTTTCTGACAAACAGAAACGAATTCACCATTTCTTGAGTGTTAGAACGTATTTGGTGAGTGGCTCACATGAACCAAACCTAGCTCTTGGCAAAAAGAGAGCAGTCGTCTTTAACACTGCTCTCTTCTTGCCATTGGGTATGTTTGGTTTGTATGAATCACTCACCAAATAAATTCTAACCCACTCTAGGAAATGGCGAAGCCATTTTTGTTTGTGAAAAACATCTGCCATGGTTCATGATGAGTCTGGTGTCTGCATGCATGCATGTGTGTGTGTGTGTGTGTGTGTGTGTGTCTTTGTTGTTACTCAACCCACGTGTTTATGTGGTCGGAGTCTAGATGGGTGGGTTGGCCGCTCACGCGCAGTGGTGACAATGAGAACTGGCACGGAGGAACCACAGGCATGCCACACCCACAACAGCTTCTTCCTTCCATTTAACTGCAGCAACAAGTCCATAACTTGGGTAATGGCAGCACAAGCTGCGAGAGCCCCTACTTTAACAGATGACACCATGTCGATACAGGGCAAGTGCTTTGTTTACATTGTGGATGCGGATACGGGCAACCGACCTTGGCCGTGTGTGACGCACACCCGGAAAAGTTGGAGTTACCAGTTGCCCAAGCTGCCGCCAACGCGGTGGGAAGAAAAGGGCCCAGTGTGACACCAGGTTACAGACAACCGACAACTCGCTCCTGGACGGGTGCATGGGCGTTGCCAGTACTCACAACGGTTAGAGGAAAACGGCCAGTGTGACACTGCCTTAAGGCAGCGAGGCCGTTGACCGGGTGAGCGTCGGCGATGACGTCATCGGACTCCCAGCGAATCACAACCGTGTTTTCAGAGCTCAGCCAATCGTAAGGCTTCATCTGTGGATTTAAAGCGACCCGTTCTCTCTTCCTGTTTTCTTCCTTTTTCCAAGGTACGTATTTTGAGGTAACAAGGGAGTAAAGGAGGGAAAAAAGTGAGCTCCGGGGGGCAGCATGAGCCATTTATAATGGCGCCACTATAAACAGTTGCTAGTGCCATGACGGGCTGGGGGCCGACCATCAGGCCCAGATGAATAGTCTACCGGCGCCATACCACACATGTTAAAAAATATTTTTAAAAAACGGGTCGGAACAGATAAGCACTTTTTCAGCGTTTTCAATACCTCGAGTTTCGCGATCCTCGAGTTTAGCGCTACACCTTCGGAACGAAGCGAGCGCGAAACTCGAGAGGGTACTGTACAGTGATCCCTCGTTTATCGCAGGGGTTAGCAGAACCCCCCCGCGATAGGTGAAAATCCGCGAAGTAGCGACCTTATATTTATTTTATTATTTATATATTTTAAATATTATATTTTATAATAATTATCTATATAGCATGCATCTCTGTGAATCTCGCCTCAGCCCGTGTGAACAAGGTCACCCAACCACTAGTTTCTTGAGAGAGATTCAATGTCGGCTACATTTCACGGGAAACTCATCGAAATTCTAGTCAGAAACTCAATCACCAACATGCTGGTTAATTTCTCGTGAGGTCGGTAAGTTGTGGTTACAAGAAGAAGAAGAGCGTATCGGCTGTTCGGTTCAGTAGCTATTTATTTCAGTACCACAAAGAGATCCACGAAACTAGATAAGCTTGGAGTAATCATGTTGAGCAAGTTTAGGACTTGAGTCTTGTCCAAGTGTAGCCACTGCCTCATCCTGTCTGGGTCCTCACTGCCTCGTAGCTCGTAGCATTTAACAGTAGCAAGCTGTAACACAATCTCCCTTTGTCTCTGAGCTAATTACTCACGAACCAACAAATGCTACGGTCGCTGAGCCAATCAGCGCCCAGGATACAGAACACAGTGCTCTGGTTGGTCGCCTCCCATCCATCAGCCAGTAGTGTGCCGTGTACAATCAAACGTGGGCAAACTAGCTCAAGCGGAAGCGGCCGTAGCTGCGTTATCCATACGTGCGAGTCTTTGTCTACTCATCTGCTGTACGCTATGTATTTTATTTCAATTTAAAGTTTTTTAATATGTTCTAATTAATATTTTTAATTTTTTTACATTTTCAATTTTTTAGGCTACAAAATGCTTCATTTATTGCAAAATAATTAAAATAGTAAATATATTAAAATACCTCTATACCACAAAATCCCGCAATATAGCAAAAAATCCGCGATACGAAACTAGATATTTACAATTTAATAATCCGCGATACAGTGAGACCACGATATGGCGAGGGATTACTGTAATAGCCGCTTTAACCATTATCGCCATGGTGCCCGGCACACTGGTGACTGGTGCGCCGCGGCGGTGTTGTGTTTTGTGTTAGTGTTCACGCCGCGCCTCGGCTCCCACGTGTGGCGCATCTTCTTCTTGTGACCTGTATGGTTTCATCACTTTGCATGTATTTCTCCTCTCTTCTGCTTATTCACACTTTCCTTTTCTATTGCATCACACTGTTCATTATGTATATCAATCAATACAGTCAAACCTTGGTTTACGAGTACCTTAGTTTATGAGTGTTTTGATTTACAAGCAAAAAAATCCCACAAAAAATGCCTTGGTTTACGAGCGGTGACTTGGTAGTCAACCCTATTTGTTCCCTTTTTTATCACCACTTCCCAGGTAGGGACACAGGCTATATGGAGGCCGTCATTGTCAAGCGCGTACCTTCATTCGAGGAGGGACCAGAAACCCTTGCCAGGTGATGGCTCATGAAGGGGAGGGGAGGATGCCGATAGACCCAAGGATAGACCAACTCTATCGGCTGACGTCAGCCTTGCCAACCAAGTCGGTCTTTCAATGAGGACTGGCGAGTCTCTTTGTACAAGTCGAAGACGTGAGGGTGAGTCCTCTTTGTTCACTGCAAGACAAGAGTGTTCAAAGCAGAAAACAATGGGAATAGTCTCAGTTAGAGCTGCCACCTTGATCTAAAACAAATAAGGAACGCAACATCCCGTTCTGCAATACAGAACTAATCCATTTTCAAAGGAACGTGCGGCAACCCTAAAATTTCTCTGGCCTGCCATGACTGACAGCCGCTGCCCGCTGCTGGTGAAGGTTAGAGGAAGGGGGGAGAGACATTACGACACGTATTTTATACGTATTTCAGGACGACCCTTGACAAACATAATTTTATGGACTGGCTTTGTGGTTCACCGAAAAATGCGCTCTACATTTTTTAAATACTGAATTTTATCTGTTTAACCATTCAGACAGCCAAATACGGAACAAATAGCATTCCATATTTTAAGGAAAGGGTGGCAAGTTTGCAACCCTGAGGCGTCATCTGTCAATTTATGGCCTTCTTGAGCGACCACCCATTCTGGAGACTGTTTTGCACCTCCCTCCTGTGATCCACCAAAGTGCTTTATCTTGTCCACATGACTGGACGAACCAACACCACTTCTCATTCTGTCACTCGTCAAGGACAACACGCGTTAATTTATTCACAGTTTCGGGATTTACAGTTCATTAGGAGTATTTCAGCAGCTGCTTAGAGTCATTGCATGCGACTGAGTTTCTTAAAACGTCCTTTTATCCACAAAATATTGACAAATGGCATCGCTTCACTTTCTTGTTTCTAACGATGACGATGATGTTTTATACTGGTAAGTTCTTTCTTATCCTACAGTGATGCTTTAAAATGGTCTGTGGTGCAGCAATAACACAACAGTAACCTCGTGAACTCTACGAGTATGCCCACTCCCACCTGGCAGGGTTACCCATAGGAAGCTCAGGAAATGGTTATCACTATAGGCCTATGGAGGTGCGGCCAGCAAGACAGTGGCCGTACCCAGCCCGGCCGCGGCTTGCACAGGGCTCCTGATTCTTGTCAAAAATTGGGGGAATTCTTTAAAATCTGACACACCAGTACAAGAAACGCAAGAATTTCACAAGATTTGGGGTTAGTTCTTGCTTGGTCTAGGGTAATTCTTGACCACCAGATGACGGCTCTAGTCTTAGTCCGCGTTGTAAACTCGTAGAAATAGCATCCGTGCACTCGTGTCATGTTTTCAGCACTACAGTGTGAGTTCTTTGTGGTTTAACAATGTCCCCCAGAAAGATGGTTAAAAGGGATGGTGCTGCAAAGAAGAAAACAGGAACGGAGGATACTATGCTCACGACAGGAACAGGGGGAGGGGGGCCTCGGCATCTTGTATGCCTTCCTGGACGTGACTAACTCCCGTTCACCCTCCATCTCGAACGACACGTTGGGTTAGCTTCACGTTGGTGGTCAAATGTAGTTCCAGTGCCTTGAGATTAGGGAAACTGCAGCTGCTAAACCCCGGTGCAAACCCTACCCCTCAAGCATTGCCAGCGGTTACGGGAGTCCCCGTAACACATTGATTTGTGTTTCATATTATTTATCATCGCTATTTGTTAGTAAAATTACTTTAATTCTGTAAAAAAATAACATGTAAAATGATTTTTATAAAAAATATTTTTTAAGATATGGAACACATTAATGGGATTAATTTACATTAATTTCAATGGGGAAATTCGATTTGGTTTATGAGTGTTTTGGTGTGCGAACAATATTCCGGAATGAATTAAACTCGTAAACTGAGGTTTGACTGTATTTGTACATGCGGGGTATACCGTGCATGGGTAACTTTTAGGCATTTTCTGACCGAAAGAAGTGCGTGCAAATGCTGCAAAATGCGGTATATTTCATTCTTGGGACATTTGGGAACTATTGTGTCAAACGGAGGTTGGTTTTGTACCAGTAACAATAACCCCTAGGCCTTCCAAAACCTAACCATCGGGGTATAACACGCAGGGTGAATTTTCAAATCTTCTTCGAAAAAAGTGCGTCATATGGCGGGAAATTTGGTATTTTTTTCTCTTCCTTCTGTTGGCTTTCTCTTTCTCATCCTCCTTTTGTCATCTTTCTGTCCCATCATGTTATTTCTTTATCATCCTGTCATGTTTAACCCGATAGGAGCGACGGGCCAAATTTGTGGGTTTACCGTGTAGCAGCGACGGGCCAAATTTGTGCAATGATTTTAACCCCCCAAAATAGATGATACATAAACTGATCACAAATGCTTTGATATATATTATGAAATGGTTTGTGTGAGGGGTGATTTTTTCTCATTTTTCTTGCTTAGAGGGACCATTAAGAATCATGATCCCCGCTGCTACCGGGTTCTCTCTCCCTTTATTATCTCATTTTTCCCTCTTTTCCTTTTCTTTCCCTCCTTCAGTCATCTCATCTCTATCCCTTTATCTTTTTACCTCTCCTCTACTGTTATCTGTCATCTCATTTATCATCTATCTCTCTCGTTTCTCTCTCCTCACCTCATCTCTCTCTCTCACTCCCTCTCTTTATCTCATCTCTCTGTCTTTCTCTCCTATCCCTTTCATCTCTCCTTTTCAATCTTCTTTTACCTTTTCTAAACTTGTTGAAATAAAACACACTTGTTAGCAGATCTATTTATTGGTAGAACACACACATAAGAACACTGGAGGGGTGTAGATGTCTCTTGTGACTGGGGGGGCATGTGTCTGGGGGGTTTGTAAACATACTGTGGGGAGACATCCTGTGGGGCCTGTGAGCTGAGAGAGAGAGAGAGAGAGAGAGAGAGAGAGAGAGAGAGAGAGAGAGAGAGATTCCCTTTTTTTCTTCATGTTCTCTTTCTCTTTTTTCTTCAACATGTTTTCTTCTCTCATCTTTTTCTCATCTTTTCTTCTCTCTCTCTCTCTCTCTCTCTCTCTCTCTCTCTCTCTCTCTCTCTCTCTCTCTCTCTCTCTCTACATATGAGTGAGCAATGTGCTATGATTGCCTATGTAAGTAATTGTTGTATATATATTATGTTAAAAATTGTGTATAGTATATTTTTTTATAAGTTTCCACAGTGTACTCTGGCCTAGCCTGGTGTGGGGAAAGGGTTTTACATTACATAGATTTACACAGATTTACATGAGGAAAGGGGCTCACAACACATAGATTTAAGGTCCCGACACACTTGTCCCCAAACATTGTCGGAAACCTTGCTCCCAACACGTTGCCAGCATATCAGACACACCTTCCTGAACATGCTGCCAACACTGTCAAAGCAACGGCTGATGACACTGGTCCAGGCAAATACTATGACATGCTCACTGCTGCCTTCTGGTACACAGACACGTGTCTCCAGCGGTGCTCATAACAATATTGGCGGGTGAGGATTTGTGTTGTAGTATTTGTCCCGACCAGTGTCATCAGGCATTGCTTTCAAAGTGTTGGTATTGCCTTCACAAATTTGTTTCTGCTGTGTCCAGAGCAGTGTTCCTGACAGTGCTCGGGGGCAAGTGTGTCTGGGCCTTTACACAGACATTAATTCCAAACTAGGTGGTGGTCTGTCCTTGGGCCTAAGTGAAATTGTATTCTGTCAAATGCCACCAAGACTTTGCATTTCCACTTTAGTGAATATTAACCCTCTCACACACTTTCCTGCCAGTGGCATGTATGTTTGGGGCCCTAGTGCATTTTCATGCCCATGGCCTGAATGGGAACAAAAATGTTATTTTGAAATACTTATATTGTCACTAAATGTTATTAATGTGTTAGTGTACTAATAACAAAGCCACTGATATAATATTTAAAGGGTGAGTGCAGTCTTGGGGGGGAACTGACAGAGAAACAAAATATTTTGGCGCGTAGAAAAAAGCTGCCCAGAGCAGGGAGGCTGCAAAGAGGCACAGGAAAGACAACTTATTCAAACTTATAGTGCATGAGAGGTTAAGTTGATTTTAAGTTATTACAAGCCACTTATTGAAACCTTTACTGCACAAGAGAGTAAGTTAAAACAAGCCACCCCATTCCCTGTACCCCCCCCTCCCCCAGCAGGTTTGGGCAGTAACTATAGTGTAACCTTGCAAGTTGTTGTGAGAATATAGATTAATAAAGAAGAAACTGAAGACAACTTAAGTGTTTCTGTGTGTGTGTGTGTGTGTGTGTGTGTGTGTGTGGCGAACATATGACGTAATGCCAGTATGTAAATGACGCAGCAACGATATATATCACAATGGCATTGGTTTGAACTGAAACATACAAAGATTATGTCTTGTCCTAGACCTCAATGAGCAGGCTCCTGGGTTACCAAGGCTGGCTCCCAGTCCTTTCCAAAGACGCACTAACAGGCACGTATAACCACGGTACAGGCTCACCGTCACGTCCAGGAACGTGGCGGCCAAACGTGCTGACCACAAGCCTCGGGTGACCTCAGTGAACACCGCCATCCCTGCCGCCTACGTCACCACTTCGCTGCCATCACACCACACAAAATACACAAACAAAACCTACCATGGCACAAAACCACAAAAGTAACCCCCATTCAAGCCACCATACACCATCTAAAACTATAAATCTATAAATGTAATAAATGAGTCATGTAAACATTGTAATTGTACATTGTACAGTACACAATGCCTCGTTCAGGCGCCAAATACGAAATGCTCTGACGGCGCTTACACCCTCCCCTTTGAGTCCTCCTGACGATTCAAAACTTGGCAGTCTCCAACTCCACCTCACGTAGCTTCCAGCATATATAAGGTGCATGAGGGACAGATAGGTAGTACAACAACATCTGAGACACAACAACACTTGCTTACATCCCAATAGTATCCATCATCATCATCATTTAATTGAAGCCTGATCCTAGGAGATAACAACAGTGAATGGTCACGGCAGAATAGCTTCCAAATTTCTCTATCCAGACACTCCTCCTTGCCTGCTCCAAGTTTCTCAAAGATCTTTCCCCCCTCTCCCAAACGTACTCTTGCACCCTATCCCTCCATTTCACTGGAGGTCGTCCTCTAGCATTCCCTCCCACTATCTCACTCACATACACCCTTCTGGTTATCTTACTCTCTTCCATTCGCTCCATGTGGCCAAACCACTTTAAAGTCTGTCGCTTCACTTCTTCCACCACTCCACACTTCTTCCCTTCACCCCTGTGACACATTCCAAAGCGCTCGTATACACTTTCATTACTCATTCCATCCATTCTACTCACACCACAAGCACTCATCAAATAACACATTTCCACTGCCTGCACTCTAGACCTCTGACTTTCATTCCAGACCCACATTTCACTTGCATATGTGAAGGTTGGTACTATTATTGTATTTCTCAAATCCCTCTTTACCTCCATGCTCACACTTCTGCCATTCATGATTCATCCCAAAGACCCTACCACCCTTCTTCCTTGCAATGCCCTTTCTCTTATCTCTCCCTCCGTACCACCATACTTACACATAGCTGATCCAAGGTACTTAAACTCATTGACCTCCTCCATTTCTTCACCATTCAAAATTATTTTGCATTCTTTTTCACATTTAATTCCCACTCTATATGGGCATATAAACTCTACACCTCACTTCTACTTCGCTCACAAGCCATCACTTTACTTTTGTTGACATTTACTTTCAGCTTTCTCCTGTTCCAGACACTATCAAAAACACTTACCAAATTCTGTAGGTCACTTTCATTTTCTGCAATGAGCACCGTGTCATCAGCAAACAGTATCGAATTCAGTACCCACTTCCTTCCCTCATCGAACAGTCTTACTCCAACTTCTTCAACTTTGCCCGTAATTTCTCTAATAACACCATCCATATAAATATTGAATAACCATGGTGACATGACGCACCCTTGTCTTAAGCTCACTTTTATCTCAAAATGTTCACTTGTTTCTCCAGTAATTTTGACACATGCAGATGCATCCTCATAGAAAGACTTTATTGCACTAAGCAGTTTTCCTCCCACACCATAAATCTTTAAAACATCTCACAATGCAATCCAATCGACTCTGTCATAAGCTTTTTCCAAATCCATGAAGGCAGCGTATAGTTTCTTCCCTTTTGCTAATATTTTTTCTACTACCATCCTGAAGGCAAATATCTGATCCACACATCCCCTTCCCTTCCTGAACTCCTTCCAAACTCTTCACGCTACAAACTAACCTGAGAACAAGAAACAACAGAAAATCAATTCAAGCAAAGCAATGCAATACCAACATCGGCAGGAGTTATTTCTCGAATAGAGTTGTTCACCACTGGAACAGCCTTCCTGCAGAAGTGGTTAGCGCAGAGACCATCAACTCCTTCAAGAAATGCACTGATCGCCACTTTGCTGCATCGGGAGTGAACTGAACGTTCCCAAGAGTAGGTACACAAGCGCTTTAATCTTTCCCTGCAAGCCACTCCTATGGCAAACGGATTGATTAAATCACTGAACGCAGGCAGCCTAGTAATGAGCCAACAGGCTTTCTGCTGCCTGCTAGTCCATGTTTCCTTGTTCTTCACTGATTTTCTCTTCTGTAAGTCTTTGCACCCTCTCTATTAAGACTTTTCCATATACCTTTCCGGGAATACTCAGCAGACTTATATCTCTATAGCTCCCACATTCCCCTCTCCTGCCTTTCCCCTTGTAAACTGGGACAATGATGGCTTTCGTCCAGTCTGCTGACCCCCCCATGCTACTTCACATATCTTGACCATCCATTTAACAACTACATCTCCTCCACACTTCAACATTTCTGCTGTGATTCCATCAGTTCCTGCTGCCTTTCCATTTTTTTATCTTTTTATTGCCTGATTTACTCCTTCATATGTTATGCTTCTTTCTTTATATACTCCTCCTCTACCTCTACTCAAAACTGCTGCTGTTACAGCTGCTGGACCTCCACCCTCAAAATTCATTAAGTTTTTGAAATATTCTCTCCATCTCTCTTTCACAGCTTCCCCGTCTTTCAACATCTTTCCATTCTCATCCATAACTTCATTTATTTTACCTGAGGAGATATTTTCTGCATTTCTTTCGTTTTTTACTTCTTTCCAATATGATTTCCTGTTCCCTTTATATTTTTCACTTAGTCTTTTTCCAGTCTTCATCAACTCTCTTCTTACTTTCTTTTATTGCTTGTTTTAATTTCATTTTGCATTCTCTATATTTCTTTTTCCTTTCCCTTTTTACTTGTTCAGACACATTTTTTTCTTGAGTTTTCTTAAAAAGTTCCCTTTTCTCCTTTACTATCCTCCTTATCTCTTCTGTCCACCTTGAATTTCCTTTTCTTTTTCCATCTCTCACCACTTTCATCCCTAACACTTTTTTGTTGTAGTTACCATTATTTCTTTAAATGTTCCAAAACTTTTCAATATTTGTATTATCTTTTACACTTTCACATTTTTCACTTAAAGCTTCTGCCATTTCACATTTATACTCATCTTTTATTTCTTTTTCCTGTAACTTTTCTATCTTCAATATTTCCTTTTTTACTTCACCTTTCTTTTCAAACACCCACTTTTCTTTCAGCTTTAACTTTGCCAGCACTGCAAGATGGTCAGATCCATCGAACATTTCTCTTACTACCTTCGCGTCACAAATTTATTTTCTAAGCCTTTCATCTACTGCCACATAATCGATCAATCTTTTTTGCTCATTTTCTTCTCCCCTCCTCCATGTGTACCGGTGGATATACTTGTGCTGAAAGAAGGTGTTCGACTGGAACATTCCCCTCTCACCACAGACATCCACCAGGCACTCTCCATTTTCATTCTTCCCAGGTATCCCCCATTTACCCACCACATCCATCACACATTCATCACCCACTTTAGCATTCATATCTCCCATCATAATAAGTTTCCTTTCTTTCTCAAAACTCTTCAAACATGCATTCACTTCCTCCCAAAAAGCTTCCCTTTCCCTCAGTCCTTTTTACATTTACTGGTGCATAAATACACACCCATGCATACTTTTCTAAACCTACTTTTCCTTTCACCCACACAATTCTTGATCCCTTCCAACCATAATCAGTCACACCATTCCACACTCTTTCAGACATCACAATAGCACATCCTTCCTTACTCCTGCCTCTATACTTCTCATCTATCCCCGTCCATACAACCCCCCCAGGCACACCCTCCCACGTACCCTCTCTACCATCACTCACACCAGTTCCTCGAATATGTGTTTCACTCACTCCCAACACATCCACTCTACCATTTACAAATTTTCCTCACCACCTAAACCATTCACATTTATAGACACCAGTCTCATACATTCCTTTCTCTTCTGCCACCCTCTGTAAGTGTATCCCCACAGCCTAAATATTATCATCCTCACACATGACACAGGTCTGTCCAGAAGAGCTTCCACATTTGAGTTACACTGCGGATCAATCCATCCTGACTTAATCTAACCTTATGGACAGACTTAATGGCCACTGGCACTTTGGACCACTTTCATTTACCAGCAACACAATATTACCTACAGATAGACTCCTACCCTTTGCATGCCATTTTTGTCTTTCCTGCAGTGTAAGCAAATATGCGTGTTTCCTCCTCTTCCAAAATAAATCAGCTAGATACTGAATATGGCGCCACCTTTTCTTACAATACATGTCCTTTGATGTCATTTCACCAACATCATGAGGTCCGTCTCTCAGTGTAAGGAGATGGTTAGGCGTTGAGGGCTTTGGATCATTACAATCACCAGAAATATTGGACAGGGGACGGCTGCTGATAACCGCTTCCTTCACACATTAATGTACTCAGAGCTTCATCAATCAGGGCTTGTTCCTTCATGACTCCATTCAACACCTTCCTCACAGTCCTAATCTGCCTTTCCCACACACCGCCAAAGTGAGATGCATGATGTGGATTAACCTTCCAATCAATGTTCTTTAACAAGAGGGTACCACCATGTATACAGGACTGGTTCCAATCATTCATGGCTTCGCTTGATTCCCTTTGGGCCCCCATAAGGTTAGTGCCTCTGTCACAATGAATGTATCTACCCTGGCCTCTTCCAGCTATAACCCTTCTGAGAGCATTAATGAATGAAGTTGTGGACAAAGATTCAGCTATTTCAGTGTGCACTGCCCTCACTGTAAGGCACGAAAGGATTACACCATACCGTTTAACTTCTGATCTCCCTCTTTTGGTGCAGAATGGACCAAATCAATCTATACCTGTGGTAGTAAATGGTGGCTGACCTGAGCACACTCTGACGTCAGGAAGATCAGACATTTGTTGCTGTATCACAGGTGCCTGGTACCTGCAACACTTATGGCAATTCTCTATACACAAAGAGATACACTGACATGCTGCAGCAACACTTGGTGACAAAGGAGGAACACTGAGGCAGGAAGAGGGACATTTACTTTATTTTTGTACTGAGGAGTTACTGATGCCAAATTCATTACCAGAGTGATGCAGGAGAAATATTGAGCTGGAAACACAGAACTATACTTAATTTTGTACACCCACAATCCTTACTCATGGATGGGTCACATCTGCCAGTTGTACTAGTTGCATTCATTGGCAAACAAGCAGCAGGTCTGTTTGCAGATGATACTGTGAGGCTGGCATCAAACGAGGAGGTGACGGGAATGTGTGGGTGCAGGACTTGTGGAGCGTGCCGAAGAGGGCTGAGGTGGTGTGGGCAAAGGGTGTGCTGATCTCTGTATATATTCACACACACACACACACACACACACACACACACACACACACACACACACACACACAGGAGGAAATATACCTGGTGTAGTGTTGCAGAGGCCTGGGCTGCGCTAATGTTGGTTCGGTGGGTCTCCACTGGTGCAGTTTAGTGCGATGAGTGAGAAGGAGGTAGATCAGGGATGGATCACGCCAAGAAGCAGAAGAGGAAGAGCAGGAGGAGGAGACAACAACAGCGGGGAGGAAAGTGAGTACGAGGCTGGAGGCACTTCAGCTGAGTTCTCTGGTTTTGCGAGAAATGAGACGACATTATACAAGAGAGTGCTGCTGATGGAAAGAAAACTGGATAAATGGATCAGCATGGTAAAGAGAAGGGATGAGGAAGAAGAGCAGAATAGAGTATTCCACAGCGACCTGAGAAATAGGATAAAACGACTAGAGGAAAATGAGAAGAAATTGATTAAGGAAAATGAGGAGCTAAAGGAAAAAGCAGCAAAGTACGAAAGATCAATGAAGGAAGGTTTGGGAGTGGTAAGAAAGGAAAATGAAAACCTGAAGGAACTGGTAAACAAAGAAGAACAAAGAGTTAGAGAAGAGGTGAAGACGTGGAGAGTGGAGAATGAAAAAGCAAATGTAAGCCTAAGAGAAGTAATAGAACAGCAAATGAAAGAGGATAAAGAAGACGTGGAGAAAGAGGTTGTCAAGGCCTTAAAGAAAAATGAAGAATTAGTGAGAGAAGTAGCAGACAAAAAAAGAAGTGTTATTATTTTTGGGATGAAAGAAAAGAATATAACATATAAACCAAAAAGGGATAAAGAGGAACTGAAATCAGTCAAAGACCTGCTCAAGAACCTAAATGATGCAGAAAGGCAGAGTATCGAGGAGGAAGTAGACGAGATTTATAGAATGGGTCCATTTATTGAAGGGAAAACTAGACCAGTTAAGTTAAAACTAAAATCACAAATGGCAGCCGAAGACATACTATCTAGAACAACTAAACTAAAAAAAACGGAAGGATGTAAGGATATATATATAAAGAAAAATAGAAATGAAGAAAGGATGAAATAGAATGAATTACTGGCAGAGACAAAAGTAAAAAATAACGCAAGATCTGAGGAAGAAAAAGAAGCATTTTTTTGGAGAATTTCGGGGGATCAAATCAAGAAATGGTTCATAAGGGAGAAGAGAAAGGGGAGCGAAAACTAGATAAGAAAGATACAGAGAGGGGAATAAGAATAATGTACACAAACGTAGATGGGTTGATCTCTAGTAAAATAGAGCTGCAAGATTATCTAAGAGAGAGGGATCCCATGATAGTTTGCCTAACTGAAACTAAACTAAAAGAAAACATCCAAATTGAGTTAGATGGAAGATACAATGTGTGGAGGAAGGATAGAATGGGCAAAGGCAGAGGAGGAGTGGTGATAATGATAAAGAAAGAGTTATTAGTAAAATCAATAGAATATGGAGAGGGAAAAGCAGAGATAGTGAGTGTAAGCTTGGAAAACAAGAACAGAGAAAGGATGAGGACTGCAGTAACATATGTACCACCAAAAACTACATCATGGAGTAAAGAAGATTATGAAAACATGATTGATGACACCATACAGAGTTTGAGGAGATTACTTAAGGCAAACAAAGGAGTAATACTAGTTGGCGATTTCAATTGCAAAGAGGTTGACTGGGAGAGGTTTGAGAGCAATGGTAGTGATGTGGCATGGGGGAATAGATTCTTGAATTTAATGATGGAAAATTTGATGATACAAAGGAAAGCACTAGATATAGAAGAGATGATGAACCAGCAAGACTGGATTTGGTGTTGACAAGAGAAATTCACGTGAAGGATGAATTGAGGTATGATTGCCCCCTGGGAAAAAGTGATCACGTGCTCATAGAGATGGAAATGGAGGAGGGAGGAAGGGAACAAGACGAGACTTATAGAAGCGATAGATTAAACTATAGGAAAGCAGGGGTGGAAAACCTCAAGAAGTTTTTTGGTGAAATGGATTGGAAAGAGTTAATGAGTACAAGCGAAGTTCAAGGAAAATATGATATTTTCATGAGGGCGTACAACACAGGTGTTATGAAGTTCGTACCAAAATGCAGACCGAGGGAGAGGGCTAAAAAGGACTGGTTTAATGCAAGATGTGCAGAGGCAAAAGAAAAGAGACAAAGTGTGGTCAAGATTAAAAAGAAACAGAAATCAAAGAAACGGAGAAGACTTGAAGGCAACGAGAAATGAGTACGTGAAAGTAAGAAAGGAAGAAGAAACGATACGAAAAGGATATTGTGGAAAAGTGTAAAGAACAACCTAAACTATTTTATAGATTTATAAATGGAAAAATTAAATCAAGAGAAACAATTGAAAGACTGACGGAAGAGAATGTAGAGATCGAGGATCCCAAAGGCATGGCGGAATTATTTAACAAAAAATTCCACCAAGCGTTTACCAAAGAATCATTATTTAATGAACCACAAGAAAACAACTTAGATGTATATATGGAAGAGGTCAAAATAGATAAAGAGGAGATAAAAAAAACTATTGGGGGAATTGGAAGAAGGGAAGGCCGTGGGACCGGATGGAGTTTCAGGTTTTATACTTAAAGAGTGCAGAAATGAGCTAGTTGGCCCGATATATGACATCATTAGGTGCTCAATTAAAACGGGCACAGTGCCTAGGGAGTGGAAGAGGGCAGAAGTGGTACCTATATACAAAAGTGGAAAAAAGGAAGAACCCCTAAATTACAGACCGGTGTCTCTGACCAGTGTAGTATGCAAAATATGTGAGAAAGTAATAAAAGAACAATGGATGAGATTTCAAGAAGAACATAATCTAATCACAAACAATCAATATGGGTTTAGGAAAGGCCGCTCATGTGTGACAAACTTGCTGAGCTTTTACTCAAGAGTGACGGACAAATTACAGGAGAGAGACGGATGGGTGGATTGCACTTACCTAGACTTAATGAAGGCATTTGACAAAGTTCCACATTCAAGACTGCTGTGGAAACTAGAAAATAAAGGAGGATTGAGAGGGAAAATGGAGTGCTGGATGGAAAGCTACTTAAGAGGAAGAGAGATGAGAACCGTGGTTAAGGACACTAGATTGGAATGGAGAACGGTGGAAAGTGGAGTGCCCCAGGGGTCGGTTTTAGCACCAGTACTCTTCCTAGTCTATATTAATGATATGCCAGAGGGAATAAACAGCTACATGAGCCTGTTCGCAGATGATGCTAAACTGCAAAGACATATAAGAAACAGTGAAGACTGCAAGGAGCTGCAAGAAGACCTAAACAAGATTTGGAAATGGAGTCAGAAATGGGAGATGAAATTCAACGTGAAGAAATGTCATGTTATGGAAATGGGAAAAAGTGTAGAAAGACCAAAATGGACATATAAAATGGGAGATCGTGAAATATTAAAGAAAGTAAATGAAGAGAGAGACCTGGGAGTAATAATGCAAGATTATATGCAACCAGGAAGTCATATAAATCAGATCTTTGGTGATACATATAACATGGTGAGAAATATAGGCATAGCATTCCACTACATGGACAAAGAAATGATGGAAAATTAATAACTACTATGATCAGACCTAAACTAGAATACGCAGAAACAGTGTGGTCTCCATATATGAAGAAACACATAATAAAACTAGAAAGAATACAGAGGATGGCAACAAAAATGGTTCCAGAACTGGAGGGACTGACATATGAAGAGAGACTAAAGGAAATGGACTTGCCAACACTAGAACAAAGAAGAGAAAGAGGAGACCTAATACAAATATATAGGCTATTGAGTAACATGGAAGAAGTAGATAACGAGAAATTGCTAAGAGAAGAACCTTCCAGCAGGAATACTAGAGGACATAGTAAAAAGTTGAGGAAGGGAAGATGCTCAAGAGACATAAAGAAATATAGCTTCCCACAATGAAATATGGAGGTTTGGAACAGATTAAGTGAAGAAATAGTATCGGCAAAGAGTGTGCAAAGTTTCAAGGAAAAGTTGGATAATTATAGATACGGAGACGGGACCACACGAGCGTAAGCCCAGGCCCTGGAAAATTACAAGTAGATAAATACAACTAGGTAAATACACTGGTAACATTTCTGTGGCTTATGATTCACACAAAGGAGGGAGTTTCCAGCTTAACAGACACTCACAACAGCTCTGGCCCCAGTCAAAGTGAACGTAATAATGCAAGTTATGCCTCCATGAAACATAGGGAAATGGATAAACATGAGAGCTCACAAAGTCAGAAGTGACATCACCTGTTTTTTGTAATAAAAATATACATATATAATGAGTCTGATACCCGCTAAATGGCCGGGTTGCTGCCAGACCAAGGAGGCTATATTAGAGTCTCCTTGTGCCAGACGCACGAACACACCACGTGACTCAGCGCGGGGACTTGGAATGTGAAATGCTGATGTGAAGAACATGCCGGCACACACGTGCTCCTGCCGACTTTGTCTTATTCATGGAAGAAACTATAGACAGACAGCCATGTATGAACAGGCTGAAGGGCAGGGCAACACTTCCACCCCAGAAGACACAGCCAAGGAGACAACAATCATGGGAAACAAATGTAAAAAGAAGTGTGGGATGGAGAGGAACAAAACCTTCCCGTGTCTGGCCCAAACATTTCAAGTAATGGCCCTTGCCAGGCACACCCAGACCCAGAACACTTTGCCAACAGTGCCTGGGGAGGAGCTCCACACCTAGCATGGTGTCAGGCAAACCAGGCCACCAGCCCCTGGTGTGGGTGCAAGTAACACACACACACACACACACACACACACACACACACACACACACACAAACAAATGTAAAACAATATAATTACAGAAAAAAAAGTATGGCTTTAGACAAGGGCGTTCATGTGTAACTAACTTATTGAGCTTTTACTCGAGAGTGACGGACATAACACAGGAGAGGGACGGGGTGGTAGGTTGCATGTATTTGGACTTGAAGAAGGTTTTCAACAAAATCCACATGCAAGACTATTATGGAAGCTGGAAAATAGAGGAGGACTGAAAGGAAAATGAAAACTGGTTGTAAAGTTACTTAAAGGGAAGAGAAATGAGAACAGTGGTAAAGGACATGAAATCGAACGGAGAAATGTAGATAGTGAAGTGCCCCATGGATCAGTACTGTCACCAATACTTTTCCTAGTATATATAAATGACATGCCGAAGAAAGTAAAGAGTTACATGAGCTTGTTTGCAGACGATGCAAAACTGCTGAGACACATAAGAAATAGTAAAGACTGAAATTCTGCAAGAGGACGTGAATAAGATTTGGGACTGGAGTAAGAAATGGGAGACGAAATTCAATGTGAAGAAATGTCATGTAATGGAAATGGGAAAGAGTGAAGGGAGACCAAAATGGACATGTAGAATGGGAGATGGAGAAATATTAAAAGTTCAAGAAGAGAGATCTGGGAGTGATAATACAAAATAATCAACAGTCAGAGAGTCATGTAAATATGATATTCTGAGATATGTATAGAATGGTGAGATATATAGGAATAGCATTCCACTACATGGATAAAGATATGATGAAAAAGATGATTACCACTATGATTAGACCAAAGTTGGAATATGCAGAAACTGTGTGGTCTCCGCATGAGAAGAAACACGAGAAAAAACTAGAAAGAATACAAAGGATGGCAACAAAGATGGTTCCAGAACTGGAGGGATTGTCATATGAAGAAAGGTTAAAGGAAATGGACCTGCCAACACTGGAACAAAGAAGAGAAAGGGAGACCTAATACTAATTTACAAATTGTGGAATAAAATGGAAGAAGCAGATAATGTGGAGTTGCTACGAAGAGAAGGAAAAAACACCAGCAACACACGAGGACACAGTAATAAATTGAGAAAAGGAAGATACTTGAGACGTAAAAAAATATAGCTTCCTGCAAAGAAACATAGAGGTTTGGAACAGACTAAGTGAGGATGTAGTATCAGCAAAGAGTGTGCACAACTTTAAGGAAAAGCTGGACAAATACAGATATGGAGACGGGACCACACGAGCGTAAGCCCAGGCCTTGTAAAATTACAACTAGGTAAACACACACACACACACACACACACACACACACACTTTCTTCTTAAATTTTCAAAATTGCAGACACTCTGCAACCTGCCTTTGATTCCCTATCTGGGCCATGTGTTCTGTTCTCCATGCAAGACAACGCCCCATCCAGCACCTGCTCTCTCCCACACACAGCAGCACAACACAACACCTCAGAGGTGAATCTTCACGTGTCTCGCAATCTCACCTCTTGTCATAAATCGCTTGCCACAAGCATCACACTGGAACCCTTTGTGGCCACAGTGTCTTATGCCATGTCTCTTCAGCCATGACTTCACAAGGAATCTTTTCCCACAAACTTCACACTCATGGTTTTTTTCACCAGTGTGTGTAAGGGTGTGTGTCTGGAGGCTACCCTTATGAGTGAATCTTTTCCCACAAACTTCACATTTATGGTTCCTTTCACCAGTGTGTGTAAGGGTGTGTGTCTGGAGGTGATCCTTCCGATTAAATCTTTTCCCACAAACTTCACATTTATGGTTCCTTTCACCAGTGTGTGTAAGGGTGTGCGTCTGGAGGTGACCCTTCTGAGTGAAGCTTTTCCCACAAACTTCACACTTATGGTTCCTTTCACCAGCGTGTGTAAGGGTGTGTGTCTGGAGGTGACCCTTCTGAGTGAAGCTTTTCCCACAAACTTCACATTTATGTTTTCTTTCACCAGTGTGTGTAAGGGTGTGTTTCTTGAGGTCACCTTTCAGAGTGAAGCTTTTCCCACAAACTTCACATTTATGGTTCCTTTCACCAGTGTGTGTAAGGGTGTGTTTCTTGAGGTCACCTTTCAGAGTGAAGCTTTTCCCACAAACTTCACAGTTATGGTTTCTTTCACCAGTGTGTGTAAGGGTGTGTGTCTGGAGGCTATCCTTCCGATTAAATCTTTTCCCACAAACTTCACATTTATGGTTCCTTTCACCAGTGTGTGTAAGGATGTGTTTCTTGAGGTCAACCTTCAGAGTGAATCTTTTCCCACAAACTTCACATTTATGGTTCCTTTCACCAGTGTGTGTAAGGGTGTGTGTCTTGAGGTTACCCTTCAGAGTGAATCTTTTCCCACAAACTTCACATTTATGTTTTCTTTCACCAGTGTGTGTAAGAGTGTGTCTCTTGAGGTCACCCTTCAGATGGAAACTTTTCCCACAAACTTCACATCCATGTTTTTTTCCTCCAGTGTGTGTAAGGGTGTGTGTGTTGAGGTGATCCTTCCCACCCAATCTTTTCCTACAACCTTGAGATTCATGATTTCTTTCACCCGAGTGCGTGGGTGCTTTTGTTGAGGTCACCCTTCCCAGGGAGTCTTTCCTCACACTCCTGATACTCATGCTTTCCCTCAGCAGTGTGTGCAAGGCTGTGTCTGATGAACTTGCTCTCAGTCCCAAACTGCCTCACAGTCCTTCCACTCAAACTTTCCCTTTCCTTATGGCTGGAGAAGGCAGCAGCAGCAGGGTGGTGGTGGTGGTTCTTCTGATCGCCCTGATCCTCACACCAGTGGCAGTCTGCTCTGCTGCTCCTGGCCACTCAGGCTGCTGCCCGGCCTTGCAGCCGAGGGGGCAGCAAGTCTTCCTCACCGCTACTCAGGGACCAAGCAAGCAGGTGAAGGGAAGGATGCACCAAGGAGCAAGGACAGTGAGTGCTGAGCACAGCAAGTGTCTCAGACCCTCACTTCAGCACCAGCACCAGCGGTGGACGTCAGGGGACACACACACAGAGTCAGGTGCTGTCTTCTGGCCCTGTGCTGCCCACCTCAGACCCTCACTTCAGCACCAGCGGTGGACGTCAGGACACACACACAGAGAGTCAGGTGATGTCTTCTGGCCCTGTGCTGCCCACCTCAGACCCTCACTTCAGCACCAGCACCAGCGGTGGACGTCAGGACACACACACACACAGAGTCGGGTGCTGTCTTCTGGCCCTGTGCTGCCCACCTCAGACCCTCACTTCAGCACCAGCGGTGGACGTCAGGACACACACACACAGAGTTGGGGGCTGTCTTCTGGCCCTGTGCTGCCCACCTTAGACCCTCACTTCAGCACCAGCGGTGGACGTCAGGACACACACACACAGAGTCGGGGGCTGTCTTCTGGCCCTGTGCTGCCCACCTCAGACCCTCACTTCAGCACCAGCGGTGGACGTCAGGACACACACACACACACAGAGGCGGGTGCCGTCACTTAGCGCTGTCCTCCTCCCAGCATGGTGGACACCACTACCTGGTTTGTAAGAGATGTGTTAATGCAATGACTTGTTCTTTCAAGGTACCGGCACACCCCCTTAACAAACAGTTTATATCACTGAAAAGCTGCTCATCAACCCCTTCGATACGGCCGGGCAGAGAGCGTAGCTCACGGCATATCCGGGCACAGCCGCGGGCAACAATTTTGAAACGCCACCACTGAATACACCCAGATTTAGGCCATAAAACAAACATAGTCATGCATGCACTTGAGCAGCAATAGTAATAATAATATAAAAATAATGGCAATGTCCCCCCCCTTTTTTTCCCAACCTCCCGCGCGCTCCTGGAATGCGTGTATTATAATTTACATGTGAGTGTGTGGGTGTTTAAGCACAGGCTCAGTGCCTTTGCCAGGATGTTATGGAACACGTCAGAGCTGATGGCCGTGGGAACACATGCTGAGTTAACGCAAGAATCACCAAATGATGACTTTCATCAACAGTCATCAACCGGAACCCACACCTTCCGGACGATCTAACAAGCAAATAAAACGAGCAACGGGAAGACGGGGAGAAGCCAAGAGAAGACAGGTGACGGGCAGGCGAGCGGTGCTCCGCCGCCCCGCGCCCTGTGGTGTGGCTGGCTCTCAAATCGTGCGACTCGCTAACGTAAACTGTAAACTTTGTGTACAACTGTTAATATAGTTAAAATTACATTTTGTATTGGCATTGCCCTGTGAGGAGAGAACTAAAGTTAACTAAAGTGAACTTATAACGGCTACCGCCAACTAAAAGGCTATTGTGTTATCTCACCTACTACAATCAACTTGTGAAAGCAGGCAACGGTACACCGGACCTGACGTGAGATAACAGTTCGCGCCTTAAACATTAAAACACAACACTTAACACAAACCACGTTAAAAACAACGCTTAAAAGCCTTAACATAAATAGTGTGCAGCGTGGTTACGAGCTACTCCGAAATGTTATATAGGTGTTATCTTTCTCTAATATAATATAACATAAAATGGTGGCTGGTGGCCGCCTCATCATTAACCACGTTAAAAATAACACTAAAAATCTTAACATAAATGGTGTGCAGCGTGGTTACGAACTACTCCGAATTGTTATATCTCTCTCTCAACCATAACTTCAGTGACAGTGTGTGAGGGCAGAGACAGTGAAGCGTGTACCTAGCGTTCTGCTGAGGCAGCGCGTGATCTTCCTGCTCTGTGAGCTTCAAGTCAGCACCCAGCCACACCCGAGCGCAACGCCCCGCCCCACCCCGCACAACCCGCGCGCCCCGCCTCGCACAACCAAGTTTCCTCGGAGGTGTCTAGGCACTTGTTTCTTCCTACGACACAACTAGTCGTAGGTGCGCACTTTTCTTTGCCAGGCAACTCGGACCTTTGAGGGTGACTGGTGGGCATATATTGTCTGCCCGCCACCCCTCCCACCACAGCTACCAGCCGACAGACGGCAGACCCTGCCACCCCTGCATCCTGCCCCAGCCACCGGCGAGGCGAAGGACGCGAGCGTGCTGAGTAGTGGGGTATGAGTTGCTGTCTTCGAGGTTTTTAACACATTTTAGCTGACACTATACATTGATACAGTTTCCGTAATTAAACCACTAGTAACATGATTTCAGGTGCATTACTATTATTATGTTCACGGGTTTAGGCGTGTGGGGCCGTATCTAATCTATTAGAGTTTTCAGCTGTTGATTTTTCTGGCGTGTGGTTGTTTAATATTTTTCTTGAGTAACATTGTTATGCATTTTATGTATAATCATTCATTTTCTTTTGTGTGTTTTATTGCACAGTGGAGAAGTTTTGTCTTGCTAAGCCTCACTCATTATTCTTTTTTCTCTTTTATAATGCATTTCAAAAGCATCGGGAAGGAGTGAGCACATACTTAGTGGTGAAGGATTATTACTTCACTTACTTCTGCAGCGATATTTTTTTCTTTTACCATTTTACTCCTCATTTTACTAGTAACTCTTTAATGGCAGAGAAACCTGACCCGTTACAAGCTCTCACTGAGGACTATGAGGGGTGGGTAGAGAGAAATGACAAGTACCGTCACGGATAACGGAACTGTTCTCACGTAAGGAGTGGTAGCAGTCTTCAAAGGGTGCTTGCTCCTCCTACGCTGCATGAGCAACCAAGAGGTATTTACTTACCTTACTAATCCCACAATGGCTTCTGCCCCTAATCACCCGCTAACAGCAACAGCAGTTAGGCCTTTCGCAGGCAGCAAAGGAGGCAGATTATTCGGCCAGGGACTTCTCGTTTCAAAGTGAGATTGTCATGGACATTTCATTCGTGTCAAATCCGGGAGATTAAATATCTCTCAGCCGCTCGAAGGTCAATCCCGGGAACGGGAGCACGGCCCTCATAAACAGGAGCGCGTTCACAGGACGGAAGGATTATGATGCGTTTCGGTCACTTTTTCTTGAAACATTTGGGGAAGATGGGCAACACAGCCTCCTAAAAGGGTGTAAATTTTGCTGTGGACACTGTGCAAACGAGTGGCCGTTTTAACGGGCCAGTGGACGCCTATAGGCTATCTACTGATTTGATCTTGTGTTTTAAACAAGGCAACTGGACAGATGGAGAAACCATTTCTGCAGCTAATGCTAGATTATTACTAGAGTTCCTTGTGTACATGATTGTCCTTAAAGTTCCTCTTCGACGGAGTGCAACTTACACGGTTTTATCAGCCAACTTTTATGGCACTTAAAGTAGTTATGGGTCCTTTTTTATGCTTCTTTTGCCGTCGACACGTTCGTCAGGGAGGGAAGCCTTTGCGACCCTCTGACCTAAACCTTTTTGGGTGTCACCAGCGGTAATCAAAATAAATCCTTGGTGTGTTCTTTTACCCGTGGTTTAGGCAGAAATAGTCAGATATATGGGTGGATGGAAATTTGAGCTTTACGATCTATTTTTTTTAATACACAGAATGTGCATAGTGATCGTCTCCAAAGACTAGCACTGGCTTAAGGTTCAGCCTGACGCTGCTTTGTGTATCTTTCCACCACACGACTGTAACCTGCATCCTCGCATTTACTAATTTATATTTGGTTCCTGAGCTTTTGCCTGCATCTTTTTTTCATGCGGGAAGGGGAGTGCTTGAGTAATACTTTTCACTCTAACCCACTATTTTCTGTTATTGCTGAGTTGATGCAAGGCAGTCAGTCTTCTTCATTTAATTGGACCCGTAATAACCGAGGGTGTAGACTAACATAGGGATAGGTATTTTTTAACCTTCAACCTCATGTGCTTCTGCTTAAAACAGACTTAACTAAACTTGAGCAGATGCTGTCCCTAACTTTTATTGTAACCAGCATGTGAATATCTGTAAGCTTTGGAAGTATGCAGACAAGTCTTTTGCTTGACATGCCACTGTTACCCGTTACGGGAATTATTTTTGGCGTCACAGATGTCAGTCATCCACGTTCGTTACGATCGAGGGATAGGTGGAAATTTGTCTTTTTAATATGATGTTTATTAATGCTGGAATTACTTTAATCAATTATGCTGGAGTTATATATTTCAGTGAGATTTGTTACAACAGTGATTTCACAACTTGGTGACAGGATTTTCTTTTATAGTACTGTAGACCTGACAAACTTAGTATTAGGAGTTAGTGGTGCTGACTGCCAATGCTTCTAAGGTCCTCCAGACTTGTCCTTGTTATCACATTGTAACTATTAGGAGACTCTACGGATAACATAACCTCTTTTCACACAACCTTATCTATTGTTGTAAACCCCACCCGTCTCAAAGGCGTGCCGAGGGTAACGACACTGGCAATTAATTGTCATGCAACGGATGAGTGTTTCTCTGCGACAGTTTTGTGTCAAGGTGTGACTCGAAGGTTCAGTGTGTAGCAGATTTTCTTCAAGGCTTGTTCCTTTTTCTTTTTACTATTCCAAATAGCTCCATTACCATGTATCCTAATGACAGTTTAGTCAATTTAATTTTACTAGGATGTATCATGTAAATAATTTTTCGAGCTATTATTTTGTTTTCTCGGAATAGTACTCAACTTCCACGTCCACAACTCTAGCCCTGTTTACCTCAACCCGTATGTACATTACCCATTTCTTGTTACTTCCATGATTATTATCATTGGCAAAGCACAGCAAAGCACAGGAATTAAGAAAGAACAGAGTCAGAAAAATAAAGAGTTTTTGGAGAGTGTAAAACGACAGAGTGATGAAGTGGTGGATCAGGAAGAGGGAGGAGGAGGCCAAGTAAACACCAACACCACCACCAACAACAAGGAAGAGAAGGGAGCGAAAAAGCTTAGGTCAACATTCACTAATGTCCACGGACTTATATAAGAAAAGCTAGAATTAAAAGACTACCTGAACAGAGCTACACCAGATGTAATGTGCACCACTGAAACAAAACTAGCACAAGGCCCAGAAGTGGCAGGAACAGAGGAGTGCAATTACACTATATACAGGAAGGCCACAATAGGGAGGAGTGGGGGAGGGGTGATGCTGCTGCTCAAAACAGACTTAAAAGTGATCAAAGTGAGAACAGGACCAGAAAATACAGGAAATCTGAAGTGTTTTATTACAGCTGAAAAACTGTCAGTAATGGTGACATGTGTGCCCCCACACGGACGAGGGAAATGTATAACAACCTGTCAGAAGCTACAAGTAAAGCATTAGAGGATACTATTAGAAATAGCAAGAATGTACATAATTCTAACAGGGGGCTTCAGCTGTAAAAATGTCAACTGGGAAAAGTTGGAAGTGGAAGGTGAAGAAAATACATGGGGAGCTAAAGTTTTGAAATTGTCCACAGAAAACCTCACGACACAGTGGGTGAAGGAAGAGACGAGATTTAGAGGAAAGGATGAACCAGCAAGACTGGACTTAATGTTCACTAACGGAACAGACCTGTTAAGTGAAGAGCAACACGAGTGCCCGCTGGGAAAAAGTGACCATACAAGACTAGATTGGAGGAACTGGGCCTGCCAACACTGGGAGAAAGAAGAGAAAGAGGAGACCTGATAGCGCTGTACAGGAACACAAGTGGAATGGACGTGTTGGACAGAAATGATTTAATCAGATGGAAGAGAGGAGGCAACTAAGAGGACACAGCATGGAGTTGAGGAAGGGGACTTGTTTGAAAGACTTAAAGAAGTACAGTTTTCCACACAGGAGTGTGGATACATGGAGTGGACTTAGTAAAGACATTGTTGAAGCATGTGGCAGTGTCCATATAATGAAGGAAAAGTTGGAGAAGCATAGAATGGGAAAAAGGATTGTCTCAGCTTGAGGTCAGGCCCTGTATACTACAAATAGGTAAACACATTTTGGTAAATATACACACACACACACACACACACACACATATGCATACCTTCATACAAATACACTCCCTCTCCACAGTTTATAGAAAACAAAACATAATCAGGTTAAGGTTTACTTCATGCACCTTTCCATGTCTTGTCTCCTACTTAACAGCTGCTCTTTGGTTGCCACACGTGTGCTCTGCTAACCTTCCAATAGTAATAGTAATAGTTAAGGTTTACTTCATGCACCTTTCCATGTCTTGTCTCCTACTTAACAGCTGCTCTTTGGTTGCCACACGTGTGCTCTGCTAACCTTCCAATAGTAATAGTAATAGTTAAGGTTTACTTCATGCACCCTGCCATGTCTTGTCTCCTACTTAACAGCTGCTCTTTGGTTGCCACACGTGTGCTCTGCTAACCTTCCAATAGTAATAGTAATAGTTAAGGTTTACTTCATGCACCTTTCTATGTTTCATCTACTTAACAGCTGCTCTTTGGTTGCCACACGTGTGCTCTGCTAACCTTCCAGTCTCCCGGAAGTCTGTCACTGGGGGTCAGCGGCTGAATGGTGAGTTGACGCTGCCAAGTGAAAGGGCCAGTCATTTGGTGATTTCTGGAAGGTAAAGAATCTCATAACAAAAGTGTCATATTTTGCCCAAAAATAAACAGTTTCAAAATTATTGGCTACCCTTTCCACCACAGTCCCCCAAGCCAGCCACCGTCTTGACTCGGGTGTAATTCTAGAGGTTTGATCCCAGGCAAGCTTCTAAGGCCTCGGATCATTCACTGGGTAGGCGGTGGCTGAGTGGTCAGCGTGCGGGCCCTGCGCTCACCGCGTTCTGGACGCCACGGGCTTGAATCCGCCGATACCACCGGGGATTTTTCAGTCACTGCGAGTGGCCTAAGACTACCCACATGGTGCCCTGAAGACCACCTATCTACCCGGACTCTTGAAAAACCGCCCAAGTCATTCAAGAATGAGCTCCGGGGGACAGCATGAGCCAAGAAAAGGTGGTGCCACTATAAACACTTGCCTGCACCAAGACAGGCTCCGGCCGACCACCAGGCCCCTCAAGAAAGCCAACTGGTGCTACAGGCTTTGAAACAAAAACAAAATAAAGAAAAAAATAAATAAAGAAAAAAAGATATATTCTGTTTACAAGTTTACGGAATTTTGCTCACAAACCAAAAAACTCATAAACCAAAATGAATTTCTTCATTTAAGTTAATGCGGATCCCATTAATGAATCACATACGTATCCCATAAAATATTAACATAAAAATCATTTACATATTTTATACAAAATAAGGGTAATTTTACTTACAAACAGCAATAATAAATAATATAAATAGGATGTGAAAAAAATATACACAAATAAAATAGTGCTAAAAACACAAAGACCGCACACTAGAACACAAAGGTAGCGCACACGAGCGGTGCTGCCTCTGCCAGTGTGCAATGTGGACTGAAGGCGCTGGCACACTGGGCGCTTTCTCCAACCGTACGTGGGGCCGCAGTTGCCCGATTTGCCCGTACACCTAAATGGGAGCAAGTTGTTGGTGGGTAAACACTCCTGTCCTCCGTCTTTGAAGCCATGATGCCTTTACAACGGACAAAGCGAACAAAGGAACCCACGCTCACGTCTTGACTTGTACAAACAGGATGCTCAGACACCAAGTCACCACTTGTAAAACAAAGCATTTTAGTGACTTTTTTCCTCATAATCAAAACGCTGTAAACTAAGGCACTTTCGCAAGCCGACGATCACTGTAAAAAACAGGCCAGTTCACCATAAAACACTTAAGAGGCGTTTTCTGTGGTTTGTCATCTTCAGAAAATTGAGAGCAACTAAAGAATAATTAGTTCTTTGTGCTATCATTACTATTATGTTATTTATAAATAATGAACGCACTTCCTCTCCACTGAGCCACAAGGGCATTCAACACACAAGTTATCTTGCAGCTGTGCTGTGTTGTTGATGAAGCCTTGTCCCTACCCCCCTCTCTCTCTCAACAAGCACGCAGCATTGATGAACAAACAGCGAAAGCTCCATGAGTAGAGGTATGATTATAATTCCATAGTCATTTATGCTGCACCTTGATGACACTCATTATTGTCCAGGGCTTGTAGTGTTATTTTGCAGCGGCGGCGGCGGTGACGGGTGCACGACAGGCAGTGAAAAGTCTCGTTTTATTCAATGATCAGCCGAACGGACAGGTGGTGGCGCTCGGCCCTCCATACGTCCCCTTCACCGCCTCCTGCAGGACTCCACCAGGACCTCCTACACTGGTTCCTGAGGACACATAAGGATAGGAATGGAAGCTGAGTAGAGTATTGCATCGCTTTATGAACGTGAAGAAGACAGAGTGGCAACACTGGTGTTTGGAAGCAGAGAATGAGCTCTCCAAGATTCAAGCCTTTTCTGTAATAATTAGGACACCAGCATACAGCAGTCAATCACCAGGTCATCTGTGAATACTGTCAGTAATGAATTTGCACAACAACATCTGCTAGGATCACAGCAGAAGGAAGATATACAGCATTTCCAGGAAGACAGTCCCAGCAGAGCCAAGATGTCTGCCTCTACCCAGAAGGCCCCTATCCAGAATGAAAACAATGAAGATGCCTCAGGTAGGAAAAATATTTTCCCATGTATAATATGTCAGCTCCATTGTGACAGTGGTATAAAGTGTAACACCTGCAACATGTGGAGTCACCATGTATGCTCAGGAGTGCCCACATTTAGGAATCATGCTGGTGAATACTAACAGAAAGTACACATGTCAGCCATGTGCTAGGCAAAGTTTCTCTGACTATGCAACTCAAGCAAATGAAATGGAGGAGTGTAAAGGAAGGATCTGGCTATGATCTCAAGAAACAGGCCTCTGGCTTCAAAGCTTGTGGGTACAAATACTAACCTGAAGATACCCATAACAGCCAAGAGTCACAGGCAGTAATGACACCCAAACTGTAAATGGAGACACTGCAGAGGATGCCACGGGCAATGATCCACTCAGTTCATGGAGCTCCCTGGAGGATATGCCCTGAGCCTGAGCCAAGAGGTCACACCTACCATAGCACCAGACCAGGCAGAGCAGCGGCAGCAGCAGCAGCAACAACAAGAAGACACCAGTACCCCAGCATTAGTGAGTAACAGGCAAAGGAAATGCCGATATGCTGTTTCTACAGAAGGTGTGTGCAAGCATGGAGTGCCTGGTAGGGACTAAATTTAGACACCCAAAACAATGTCCAAAGTTGCTGGCACATGGTGTTAAAGGAGAACACGGTGCAATCAAGGGTGGAAGTGCTCCATGTTCCACCCCATGATGTGCTGGGATCTGAGGAAATATGAGTGCCAAAAGGAGTCCTGCAAATACCAGCACATTAAAGGCACTAGGAAGAGAAGGGAAGTAGCACCACCACCACCACAGCCCACACCATCCAATGCTGCAGTAGCCCAGGCTATGACCCTTACACCTGGAACACCTGCCCCACTACCACCACGGTTGCCACCAAGGCAGAGGTTTTTAGAGCTGGCAACAGGGTTGAGGATGGACATGGCAGCCCTAGTCAAAGCCATGGAGATCAGGAGATGCTACTGAACAACCTCATGAAGGAGAACAGAGCGAGCTGGGTACCACCAGGCCAGCCCACCATCATGCGCCCCATGGATCAGTGCTATAACCTCTCGCTAGAGAACATCATAATGGGCAACATCCAAGGACTGTACCCGAAAACAAATCAGCCAAAGTCCCTTCTGAGGGAGCTGGCAGAAGTGGAACCTTGGTTATAGCCCTAACTGAAACACACTTGAGCAGTAGTGTGAAAGATGAGGATATACAAATCAAAACTACACACCATTTAGAAGAGACAGAGAAATTAGGAGTCACGGAGGATAATATATGTAAGAAATGAATTATCTGTTGACACAAAATCCTTACTCTCTTACTCTAATGGACAAGTGGAACCAATTATCATCCACCTAAGAAAGATGAATCTAATAATAAAAATTGTTACTGCCCACCCCAGTGTACATTGCACAACTTACAGCGGCAATGGAAAGGTCTAAAAATACTGGAAGACCAACCAGCACCTTGCCTGAACTTATCTTGTGTGGGGACTTTAACCTCCCTCCATCCACTGGCCGGAAGGTACTGTTGCAGGCGTACCCTGACGACCAAGCCAAGCTAAACTGCCTGATTTCACTGGACAAAATCTTCCTCACCCAACAAATAACCAAGCCTACCAGAGCACACAACATTTAGACCTTTCACTAATAACCAGGATGCAATAGAAACATACAAAGTGGAGAAACAATATTCTCGGATCACAGCTTAATACAATAAATCTGACGTACAGGAAGACAAGGTTAAAAATTGGGAGTCTAACAAACGGAGTCCTTCCCTTTGCAAAATTTAATTTTTAAAGTGAAACAATAAATTGGGAGCTTTTTGCAGTGTGAGCTTGGTCAAGTCGATTGGGGTAATATCATGGGAGAAATAACCCAAACACTATGCTCCAGGCCTCATTAACACAGTGCTGGAGATATGAGGGCCACATCCCAATAAAGAGGAAGAGTGCCTCTGCTCAGCGCCCACAACATCCCAAGGGACCGATGAATTCTGATGAGGAAGAGACATCCTCCACAAGCAACTGACTGAGTCCCAGCATGAGGAACAGAGGCATCAATAAGCAGGAAAATAATTTATTGAAGAAATAGAACAAAAACTTAAAGAAGCGCACAAAGATCAAAGGACCAAGGAGGAAACTGTGTGCAGTGAATAACGTTCTCAGAAGAACCCAAAATACTTCTATAGTTACTGCAAAAAATTCTAAGAACCAAAACACAGATTGGGCGCTGCAAACAGAAGAGGGAAAACAACACAGAGCCCCAAAACAAGCATGCCAAGTACTGATGCAGCAATACATGTGAAAAATTCTTCAGCACCCCCTCAGACCCAATCAGTAATCCACGCACCCAGTAGGCATTCTTTCACAGAGGACGAAGCCACTCAAGACCACTTAACTGACATGGAGATCACAATAACATCAAGGGAGCCACAGCGAGCCCAGATCAAATTCTGCAGCCGGGCCTGATGGAGTGCGCCGCCATACTGTTCTGGAATGTGGTGAGTCCCACCACCCCATCCAAAAGCAAGAGGTGCCCATACTGGACACGAATATGCCAACTTAATGAAGAGAGCCACCGTGTCCAGCTCACAATGGAGGAAAGAGTCAGGCCAAAACCAGACCAGTTGCCCTAACGGCCACATCATAAAAAATTTTGAGAAATGCATGACAAAATTATAGCCTCCACATGGAAAAGAACAGCCTCCATAGTAACAATCAACATGGCTCAGAAAAGGGCGGTTCTGTCTCCTCCAACTCCTGGAACACTATGGCTGGGACCTGGAGAACCTGTCATGCAAGAACATGATGTCGGTTCCTTGACTTAAAAGCCTTCATCATGCTTGACCAACGGGCATTCTAATTCATAAGCTCAAGACTCTGGGGATTAAAGTGTTAGGGATTGCCCACTACTCTCTTTTACAGAAAGAGTCCGTTGTCACAGTGGATGGCCACACCAGTCCAGTGGGAGGCTAGCATCATCAGTGGTGCAACATACAGGATCAGTGCTACCCACCTCTTCCTTAGCAATATTGCTGGGGAGACATCGATGAGGGGATCAGAGCCTGCTATCCCTTTCATCGATGATACCACTCGTGGAGTCACGCCAACACCACCATGCAGGAGTCACCCACCTGCCAAGAGGATCTCAACAAAGTGCATGCCTGGCTTAACCAACATGGCATTCAACGAGGCCAAGTTTGAATGAGATGTGGTCTGACCACACCATCAAGATGTCTACTTGCTAATGAGAAGGAGGGCAACAAATATCTGGACAACCCTCATGTAGTGCC